>NC_084561.2:23633823-23636323 GCF_033978685.3 Nerophis lumbriciformis | reverse complement strand
GCTAAGTTAGGACTGGAAGTCTTTCAAATCAGTGTCCTTGTTTTGCCAGATAGTAGCTCTGCGAGCATCAGCATCCCTAGCTCCCACATCGTTCGCTTGAGTGTTATGTGTCATGCCGTCACAACAGGTGGGTGCTCAGATTAGTCATCCAGCCACTACTTTATCGCTGCTTTCCAAACGTTATAAATGGACAAACTTTTATCCAACTGACCATTCTTTAAAAAGAAAATTCTGAACCTTTACCACACATTAGATTTAATATTCGGGGGTGCATTGTTTGTTCTTTCGGTGCTGTGTGCAATCTGGTTGGTCTGTTCCTGTCAGTCGCAAAAGACAAATGTTACTCTCGTATTACATCATCACAGAAGTCTTGCAAGATTATATATAAATATATATTTCATAGCAGAGCTCCAATCAACCGATTAATGACTTTCCAACCGCACATCGACCGATCTATCCTGGATATAGATCGATCCAGAGGCTCGCCAAACCATTTAATATCTTTAAAGTTAAAATCAGTTATTTGGTTTGTATCAATTAATTTTTACACCCCTACTATATGCATAAACCACCCGTCTCGATCGGAATGAAATTTTTATCCAAATGTGTGTGATGGGGTCAGAATATTCCGAATGGCGTGTTTACATTAAGCATTTTTATTCCGGTTAGGCTTTTAATCCGAATGTGTTCGTGTACACTACATGCCACTGTAACATTACACACAGTTTGAACAGTAACACTGTGTTTGAATATTTAATTAAGTGATTATTCGGCGTAACACTGGATGGAGAAAGAAGTACCTCCGACTGAGTCTTGATTGGGTAGCGCGTGGCGTTCTCAGCCACATGGCTACTTTCAATATAATTTGCGTATTCATAAAGGGGCGTGGTGGAGGCGTGTCAAGCCACGCAGACATCTGGGATCAATTCCAAGTAGATTGCAATGTAACGAACAAATGTGTTTGGATTTGTGCGTGCGAACGCGTTAATACATTAGAATTTTTACTTGCCTGGCGGTTTTCTGGATTTGATTGTACGTCCATTTTTAGTAGGAAATCCATGTACCGTATTTTCCGGAGTGTAAATCGCTCTGGATTTTAAGTCGCACCGGCCGAAAATGCATAATAAAGAAAGAAAAAAACATATAAGTCGCACTGGAGTATAAGTCGCATTTTTGGGGGAAATTTATTTGATAAAACCCAACACCAAGAATAGACATTTGAAAGGCAATTTAAAATAAAAAAAGAATAGTGAACAACAGGCTGAATAAGTGTACGTTATATGACGCATAAATAACCAACTGAGAACGTGCCTGGTATGTTAACGTAACATATTATGGTAAGAGTCATTCAAATAACTATAACATATAGAACATGCTATACGTTTACCAAACAATCTGTCACTCGCTAAATCCAATGAAATCTTATACGTCTAGTCTCTTACGTGAATGAGCTCAATAATATTATTTGATATTTTATGGTAATGTGTTAATAATTTCACATACAGGTAAAAGCCAGTAAATTAGAATATTTTGAAAAACTTGATTTATTTCAGTAATTGCATTCAAAAGGTGTAACTTGTACATTATATTTATTCATTGCACACAGACTGATGCATTCAAATGTTTATTTCATTTAATTTTGATGATTTGAAGTGGCAACAAATGAAAATCCAAAATTCCGTGTGTCACAAAATTAGAATATTACTTAAGGCTAATACAAAAAAGGGATTTTTAGAAATGTTGGCCAACTGAAAAGTATGAAAATGAAAAATATGAGCATGCACAATACTCAATACTTGGTTGGAGCTCCTTTTGCCTCAATTACTGCATTAATGCGGCGTGGCATGGAGTCGAAGAGTTTCTGGCACTGCTCAGGTGTTATGAGAGCCCAGGTTGCTCTGATAGTGGCCTTCAACTCTTCTGCGTTTTTGGGTCTGGCATTCTGCATCTTCCTTTTCACAATACCCCACAGATTTTCTATGGGGCTAAGGTCAGGGGAGTTGGCGGGCCAATTTAGAACAGAAATACCATGGTCCGTAAACCAGGCACGGGTAGATTTTGCGCTGTGGGCAGGCGCCAAGTCCTGTTGGAACTTGAAATCTCCATCTCCATAGAGCAGGTCAGCAGCAGGAAGCATGAAGTGCTCTAAAACTTGCTGGTAGACGGCTGCGTTGACCCTGGATCTCAGGAAACAGAGTGGACCGACACCAGCAGATGACATGGCACCCCAAACCATCACTGATGGTGGAAACTTTACACTAGACTTCAGGCAACGTGGATCCTGTGCCTCTCCTGTCTTCCTCCAGACTCTGGGACCTCGATTTCCAAAGGAAATGCAAAATTTGCTTTCGTCAGAAAACATGACTTTGGACCACTCAGCAGCAGTCCAGCTCTTTTTTTCCTTAGCCCAGGTGAGACGCTTTGCGCGCTGTTTCTTGGTCAACAGTGGCTTGACACGAGGTATGCGGCAGTTGAAACCCATGTCTTTCAAGCGTCTCTT
>NC_084561.2:23583823-23628823 GCF_033978685.3 Nerophis lumbriciformis | reverse complement strand
TACTCTATAAGTTTTTTTAACACTTCATTAAGCATTTCTTACGCATTCCTTATTTGTGCAACTTCATTTTAAGAGGTTATTGTTAAGTGTCCAATGTGATTATATAATTTTGTTTACGTTGATTGTTTGAGTGTTTTCCATTGTTGTGTGGACATTTCATAGTCCTAGCAACAGTTAGACTAGGGTTTTCAGATGCCTATTTTCAAATGATTTTGTTTCCAACGTATTTTTATTTTATTTTATTGGTTGTCGTACATTGCTGTGGTTGGGATTGATAACCTATTCTGCTTCCCTGCGGAACAAGTGCCTATAAAAAGAATCCGACACGTGGGTGACTCAGTGTCTGTGCTTTTATCACTTATTACTTTAAAAATACAAAGTTAAGTTAAAGTTAAAGGACCAATGATTGTCTCACACACACACACTAGGTGTGGCAAAATTATTCTCTGCATTTGACCCATCACCTTGATGCTGAGTGCCAAGCAGGGAGGAAATTGGTCCCATTTTTATAGTCTTTGGTATGACTCAGTTCTGATTTGACATTTCAATTAATCAAGTGTTTGCATTTTGTTAGTGGAGCTTTTGAAATGCATTTTTGTTGCTTGATTGAAACTCCTATTTTCTTGTAAAAAAAACAACCCACATACATCTACACTCATATGGAGTGACATTTGACGAAGTTAAGAGTACCCTTTCAGAAGAAGCACCTCTGCATGCCATTTTCACACACAGTCTGCATAGTTAGCAGAGGATTATGTGCATGTGATCAACCCACATTTGAAACAATCATTAGACCGCTGTCGTTTCTTAATCCCTGCCAGTTACTAGACCAGAAAGCTGCAGCTGTATTTGCATACACATTTGAACTAAATAGGGATGTCACGGTATGAAAATGTCTTGTCACGGTTATTGTGACCAAAATGATCACGGTTGTCATTATTATCACAGTATTTTTAAATGTGCTCAAAATGTTCAAAAAGTACTTGTACTGAAATCTTTTTAACTAAGTTTTATTCAAAAACAAATAACACATTCAAAAGGATATGTACCCCGCCTTCCGCCCGATTGCAGCTGAGATAGGCTCCAGCACCCCCCGCCACCCCGAAAGGGATAAGCGGTAGAAAATGGATGGATGGAAAATGATATACTTTGTAGAAGAAACATTATTGTAGATAACTGTTATCGACTGTTATTGAAGATAAATAACATAAATAAATAAAAAATAAGTGTACTTTTTGTCCTAGTATACAACAATAGTGTTCATACATGAGGGATCTAGTTTTACACATATCAGAGAATACCTGTCTGCCATGAGATCAGCAGGTTGTGAGTTCAAAACCCCGCCGAGTCATACCAAAGACTATAAAAATAGGACCCATTACCTCCCTGCTTGGCACTTAGCATCAAGGGTTGGAATTGGGGGTTAAATCACCAAAATAATTCCCGAGCGTGGCCACCGCTGCTGCTCACTGCTCCTCTCACCTCCCAGGGGGTGGAACAAGGGGATAGGTCAAATGCAGAGGATAATTTCACCACACCTAGTGTGTGTGTGACTATCAGTGGTACTTTAAAATATTTGAGCGTTTGGCAATGAAATATGGCAGCGCTGCAGTGAGGTCTTTTGCCATTTTTGACGAAGGAGCATAAGCAGCTGCTTCTGGAAGACATCAGGTATTGTATGTGTGAAAGTGTGATGTTGGTTAATGATGATGGACTGTAACTGTGGTATTGGACTTGCCCACTCTACACCCACTCTGCAATTAAGGGAGAAGCAAATGTATTATTATATTTATTAGATGCTGATTATTATTATGCTCATCTGACTGACACACACACAGTGACACACTAACCCTCTTCTAAAAACAAAACACATTGCAGTGTTTCTGCTAGGATTTGTTTTTAACAATAAGTTTTAAAAACTTCATTAACAGCACTAAACACATAAACATCAGTACATTTTGCTCTGCTACTGTGTGTGTTGTGTGCACACACTACGCGCTCTAACCGAAAGCGCCCAATAACAAGTAGCTTTATACAACACTTAAGCGCAACTAAAAGAATGTATGACAGACAAACAATGACATGTTCATTTTCAACGACTTTCCATCTTGCATTTAAGTACAAGTTAACTTACTTTGCACTCGACATGTTTGAAGTGTTGCCTCCCTTCATGGGGGACTTTTTTCTTGCATTTTCAGGTGATGGATTAACCTAAATGATTTTACCTTCAGCATGCTTTACCAATACAAAATAAGTCCAGACTTCAGATTTTGTACGTTTACTAGGAGGGCAACATCTCAAGAGCGAGGTCCGTGTGTTGTTTTCCGCCATTGCAAACAGCGCTAGTGCGGGAAATGAGCAATGTCGCCTAAAATGCATTATTAAATGACGTTTTTTCGGTAATTAAAAAATTAAACCGCATTACTAACCGGAATTTTATCGTGCTTTATCATTATACCGTTTACCGTTACATCCCTAGTACTAAATCAGAGTTGCAACTGAGCAAATTAAAGCTCTTCACCCTTCAATTCAGGCTGTAGCTGCAGCTGCACCGTTTAAAGGGGAACATTATCACCAGACCTATGTAAGCGTCAATATATACCTATTTTGTTGCAGAAAAAAAGAACATATATTTTTTTAACCGATTTCCGAACTCTAAATGGGTGAATTTTGGCGAATTAAACGCCTTTCTATTATTCGCTCTCAGAGCGATGACGTCACAACATGACGTCACATCGGGAAGCAATCCGCCATTTTCTCAAACACAGAGTCAAATCAGCTCTGTTATTTTCCGTTTTTTCGACTGTTTTCCGTACCTTGGAGACATCATGCCTCGTCGGTGTGTTGTCGGAGGGTGTAACAACACGAACAGGGACGGATACAAGTTGCAGCAGTGGCCCAAAGATGCGAAAGTGGCAAGAAATTGGACGTTTGTTCCGCACACTTTACCGACGAAAGCTATGCTACGACAGAGATGGCAAGAATGTGTGGATATCCTGCGACACTCAAAGCAGATGCATTTCCAACGATAAAGTCAAAGAAATCTGCCGCCAGACCCCCATTGAATCTGCCGGAGTGTGTGAGCAATTCAGGGACAAAGGTCATCGGTAGCACGGCAAGCAATGGCGGCAGTTTGTTCCGCAGACAAGCGAGCTAAACCCCCTGGATGTCTTGGCTCACACCGTCCCTTATGCCACCGAAGATGATCAAGAGAAGAATATCGACCCTAGCTTCCCTGGCCTGCTGACATCAACTCCAAAACTGGACAGATCAGCGGATGAGGGTATGTCTACAGAATATATTAATTGATGAAAACTGGGCCGTCTGCACTCTCAAAGTGCATGTTGTTGCCAAATGTATTTCATATGCTGTAAACCTCGTTCATAGTTGTTAGTTTCCTTTAATGCCAAACAAACACATACCAATCGTTGGTTAGAAGGCGATCGCCGAATTCGTCCTCGCTTTCTCCCGTGTCGCTGGCTGTCGTGTCGTTTTCGTCGGTTTCGCTTGCATATGGTTCAAACCGATATGGCTCAATAGCTTCAGTTTCTTCTTCAATTTCGTTTTCGCTACCTGCCTCCACACTACAACCATCCGTTTCAATACATGCGTAATCTGTTGAATGGCTTAAGCCGCTGAAATCCGAGTCTGAATCCGAGCTAATGTCGCTATAGCTTGCTGTTCTATGCGCCATGTTTGTTTGTATTGGCATCACTGTGTGACGTCACAGGAAAATGGACGGGTGTATATAACGATGGTTAAAATCAGGCACTTTGAAGCTTTTTTTAGGGATATTGCGTGATGGGTAAAATTTTGAAAAAAACTTCGAAAAATAAAATAAGCCACTGGGAACTGATTTTTAATGGTTTTAACCCTTCTGAAATTGTGATAATGTTCCCCTTTAATCAGTGGCGGGCTGTGCGTTTCCTACCTAGGCCTTCAGTGATATCCGACTTCAAAGATTACTTCTCAAAATACCATAATTGATGTCACTGCATTGCTGGAGAAATACATTAACTCACTATTCGAAGCCAGTGGTACCCCTCGTCGTCGGCTTATTCGAGTGGAAATGGCGAGCATTTCCCCATGTCACCGCCAGAAAAGCTGACATCATCTCACAAGATGTGGTTTCTCTTTAAATATCCTTGAAAAATGTTTTGCAAATGTATTGTAGCGTTTGACAGGGTTAATGACGGTCTTTGGATGAAGATGTCATGAAAAGATTTCACACTATTCGATCATTACCATTTTTAATGATCCTATTCATTTTGATTACACATAAGTTCATACTTAGTCAACAGCCATACATGTCACACTAAAGGTGGCCATATGAACAACGCTAACACTGTCATAAACGTGTGCCATATAGTGAACCCATACTAAACAGCAATGACTAATACATTTCCGGAGAATATTTGCCAAATTCCCAGAATTCCCTGCAGCACCAACTCTTCTGGGACGCTACAATATATCTGCCACCTAATCAACGTTTTGTTCTCCTTCTCTGCTATCCCGGTCCAGCTAAATTGAAACTTGTTAATGGATACTCACTATGGAGTGACAAGTGAGTATCCAATCACAGTCTCATTAACATCAGTCTACTTAGATAGGCTACTGTCAACAACTTGTGATCTGATTGGCTATCACAACTGTCTATCAACTCTATGTGTTCTCTAATTCATCTACTAACGGTCCCGATGAGTATGCAATCACAGGACATGTAAATGTCACGTTCAACGTGAGGCCATCCAGAAGGCCTTACTGACAACAACTTGTGCTATCAACTGTGTGTCTATCAACTGTATGTCCCCGTTCACTTACAGTGCACGGACGCCTGCATTGTTGATTCTGAAGTCCTCTGGCAGATTTCGTACAGCATGGCGACATAAGCTAGCTGAATTCTGATTGGATACAAACTAAAACTAAAAACAACAGCACTGGAAGGAGCAAAATATGACATGAAGAGAATATGAATACTTTTAGATATTTAGGGAAAGTATATTAAAAAAATATTTTATCTTTAATTATGATCATGATTTCTGGTTATATTAGGCCAGCAGAGAAAGCCTTGCTGGCACACCACTGCGTTTAATCATACTATTTTTCAACAGTAAAGACTCAGACGTCCCACATTAGGTAATTGAATGTGTTGTCCTATAAGGGGCTGTTTGCAACTTCCTCAGAGTTACATTTTTCTAAGCAAAGAATATAACAAGAACACCATTGACTAGCTTGTGTTACCATTAGTGGTTTAACACAACACATTTGTGTTAAAACAGTCTATATTTTTCACAATTACTTAGTTTTTGTTGTAAAATGTTTTACCGGTCCAAATAAAATGATTGGTGGCTACGGCGGTCACTCACCCTGTCTCGTCAACACGTATGCGCAGGGAGCGCATGCACACATACAAAAACAGTCCTGGAGAAGTAACAAACATTTTGCAGTCATGTTGTTGTTATGATACAATATACATTCAACGACAGCTTACATTAACTATCCAAATTGCTATTATTAGCTAACAACACCCAAAGCTAATGCGCGTGCATGTTTTACGTGTGTACGTAGTTACATAATTACGTCCTAAAACCCGAAACAGGGCGGGATACACTGTGTTAAATACATTGGAAAGTTAGCGTCCTCTAGACATCTGAGTAAATGTTCAAAACAGCCACTTTAAGCGTTGATAATCTTATAGGCTCTAGTTTAAATAATTTGGGTTTTGCCCTTGAAGTTCTCCTGTGTCCAGGAACTTGTATGCTAAGTTTGTAAACAATAAAAACATGACTAAAACATTTTGATGATAAAAATATCGATCTAACCATTATAGTATTGACCATATACATACTGATAATTTAACTGTTATTGTTACTGTCGCAAAATGTATCCATCTCTCCACCTTTGTTCACATTCAAGAGCTTTAAGCTTGCCTATTCTTCTCGGGTAAGTACCGTAGAGTAGCATGTGTAGCTATTCTTAGTCCTCTGGGGATTACACGTTAAAGAAAAGTACCTCATTTGCCGCCATGGAGTTGAGGATTGCTGACTTAAAAGTGACTTTGCGGCACTCTGGAAGAACATTAGCCACTAGTGAGGACACTACATTGCGTTAAGGGCTGGTCGCTATCGAATTTGGAGGACACATTTGTGTAATCAACATTGCCCTATCACGATATACCGATAGTATTGAAAGCTCTATCGTCGGCCAAATTTATATCGTACAGTATATCGTCTATACCAGTTGTTCTTAACTTGGGTTCAATCAAACCCTAGGGGTTCGGTGAGTCGGCCTCAGGGGTTCGGCGGAGCCTCCGCCGTGGAGGTCAAGACACACCCGACTCATCGTGTAAATAAAAACTTTTCCCTATTGGCGTATTATGGATACCCCCAAACCAGGGGCGTCACTAGCTTTTAAGGACAAGGGGGGCTTTGCCCCCAGGAGATGCACAGGATGCGAGCGAATGTTACGCACGAGCACAAAACTTCACAAACGGCTAACAAAGACTTAGAAATTATTCATTGTTATTTTTTTTTTTTTTTTTAAATGCACGGGACGAAATTAAATGCTCCCCGGGACGATGGCTTTTAACCATATATTTTCTTTTTCTTTTTATGTATTTATTCATTTTACATTTTATATTAAATGTCTTGGTTTTTCCTCCCTCTGAAAATCCTATTAAATGTTTAACAAGCCATCCTATAATAATAAAACAGCTATTAATGTAACAATACAATAAAACAAATATATTTAATGATGTGTTTTTCATTATTTTAACAATAGGCTTATGTATATTACTTTATATAGATTCTACAAGAAACACAAAACTTAAAAAATAAATGATTTACAATTTCACACACAAGGTTTTGTGCAGCTTCACTCATTGTAAAGGAAGATAATGTGCTTCGTACACCTGCAGGACCGCAAGCAAGGTCGCAGAGAAAATGCGGGCTGGAATTTGAGTGATGAGGGCATTTTCTATATGAACAAGTGGAATGGATTGGATACCGACGCACGAAAGGGGCTCTCTACCTTACGCTACGAAGTGAGGGGAAACTGAGTGAATAATAACAGGTTATATGATTATTTATTTAAACTCATATTTGGGCCACTTTATAATGAATATGTCGGCATTTATTTGTAAAAAAAAACAACAAAAAAACACCAAATTATTTAGGGGGGTTTAAGAATATTTTAGGGGGGCTTGAGCCCATGCAAAGCCCATGCCCCAAACAATGTTCCCTCTAATGTTCCATCTGATTTGCAGGTGTGTAATTAGTTGTGAGCAGAGGTGTGGACTCGAGTCACATGACTTGGACTCGAGTCAGACTCGAGTCATGAATTTGATGACTTTAGACTCGACTTGACAAAATGTAAAAAGACTTGCAACTTGACTTAGACTTTAACATCAATGACTTGTGACTTCACTTGGACTTGAGCCTTTTGAATTGACATGACTTGACATGACTTGCTACTTTCCCCAAAACCCAAAGATGAAAAAGTTATTCGGGAGCGCTCCGTATTTTTCATTGTGTACTTGTCTATCAGCGTTGCCTGTGTCAGCTGGTGTGGTCTCAGTACAACAGCCAATCAAATTAGATCTACTTTGTTTTCATCACACAGCATTCATCCAATCAAATTGCAGGACAACCAACGAAGAAGACATGTCCAAACCACACGCCAGTGAACAAAAAATGATACCTAAAATAATTTTGTTTGGGTATAAAAATTACGAGGTGGTCAACACAAAACGGTTTGCAGTATGCAACACATGCGGTTCGAAAATTACTGATGGAGAGGCAACAACTTCCAACTTCGTCCGGCATTTGAAGTTGCACAAAGAACGGTAAGTTTTGAATGTAAGATAACGTTTATTGGCTAAGTAACGTGACTTTTATTTGCTGTGTAGTTAAATCAGTGAGGCTGTAAACTCACTGCTAACGTTATAACGTTATTGCAAACACGGGAATCTGTTGCAGTTCACTACCTTATTCATACTTTTTGTTCAGTGATTTTTTTTAAGCAGGGTTACGTTAGTCAATATATCACACGTAACGTTAGACGGCGGTCAGCAGCACCGCGTATTTTAGCCACCTAAAAAAAGACAAAAATAGTAAAATAAAGGTCAGTTAAAATGTATACTATATTATGAATATGTGTACCGTTTTAGCTAGCTTTCTGACATACTGTTGGTTGTTTACCTCAGTGGTCCCCAACCACCGGGCCGCGGCCCGGTACTGGTCCGTGGATCGATTGGTATCGGGCCGCACAAGAAATATTTTTTTTTCTTTTCTTTTTTTAATTAAATCAACATAAAAAACACAAGATACACTTACAAGTAGTGCACCAACCCAAAACAACTCTCTCCCCCCTTTTGTTCTGGGCATTGAACATGAAGACTCTTCCTTCACTGTTCCGAGTGGCCATGAGAGTCTTGGCAGTGCCTGCCTCCAGTGCTCCAGTGGAGCGAGTTTTCAGCCATGGTGGCATCATACTACGCCCCCATCGTGCACAAATGACTGACAGACTCTTGGCTAATTTGGTCTTTTGCAAATGCAATGCAGCATGGGGCCCTGACATATAAAAAGTACAACTTTTTTGTTATGTTCACGTATATGTCATGTTTTTTCAATGTTAACACTTTTGTACAAATAAGTACATTTGCACTTTATTTTTCAATGTGTTTGTTCTGTAAAGGAATGAGTTAATGTTTAAAATGACTGGTTAATAGTGCTATTATAAAGTGCAATGTTAGCACAATTTTCTTTCCTGCAATTTAAAATGCACTTGTTTTAATAAAAAAATACAGCGTTTGAAAAGCATACACAATCTGTGTTAATATATTAGTCTGTGGTTAAAAGGACTTGAAAGGACTCGAAACTCAAAATGCAGGACTTAGGACTTGACTTGAGACTTTCCAGTCTTGACTTTGGACTTGACTCGGGGCTTGCCTGTCTTGACTCGGGACTTGACTCGGACTTGAGGGCAAAGACTTGAGACTTACTTGTGACTTGCAAAACAATGACTTGGTCCCACCTCTGGTTGTGAGTTCATGCACTGTGTTGGTTTTGTTCTTTGAACAAGATGATGTTCATGCACGGTCCATTTTGTGCACCAGTAAAAAAAACATATAACTTTGTCTTGAATTTGAAAAAAAAATAATAATAATTTCACTACAGAATGGTTCACTGAATGCGCATATGAAACTGGTGGGGTTCGTTACCTCCAACAAGGTTAAGAACCACTGGTCTATACAAACAAACAAATAAGCCCTACTGGAACACACCATTGTGTGACTGTAGCTTTAAGGATAATGAGCAGTGTTTGTCCACATCTGCCTCTGAAACAGTGCTTGGCTCCAAGAAGCTCTATTTTGACATAACCAAAGAAAGTGAACATAAAGATACTTTCAGGATTTGACAGTGCAATTCAATTGCTTGTATTCCGTCACATGACTTCTTCCTGGAAGTGAAAAACAGTGGTGGTCAACCAAGCCTTGTGCTCCAGACGTCATTCTAATGGCAAAACAGATGAAAACTTGGAAAAGCATGGAGGACTACAAAAGAAATTGGTATCAAGACTCTCCCGGATATATCATGTATCGTTTTTGTTCGGGTAAGGTTGCATTTAATGATTGAACTTTGTGCCTACAGCCATGTTTGTTGCCTTTTTGTGGTTGCACACGCCATTTATGAGTATGCATGTTTTTCCCCGTTTTTATGTATTATAACTATAGATGTGGACGTTGTGTCTGTGCTGAGAGCTTCATGTATGATTACTGCCTTTGGTAAAATCTTAACTTTCAGATTTTGCTCATATTTGCTTTCTTTTATTTGGACTCGCTGAGTTGTTGCAAAAATGGGTTTTAAGAAATACAAATAATATTAGGATAATACTTAAATGGGAACTTGTAAACGTTAAAAGCATATCAAACAACAAAGTGATCACTATAAACCTTGGACTGTAGAGTGTGCCATTTTTCTCGTCGACGTTTCTTAAAATCTTGCACTCTTCCACCTTCCTTAATTACTTCTGAAGGTACTCAGAAGAAATGTCTATCCTTTTCGCTATTTGAACAATTCACACCGTCCACCCCTTCCGGACGCCCATCTTGGTTGGGACCTGCTGGGTCTGGGTCTGGGTTTACTAATTCTTTCTCTTCTCTCAGGGGGAGGATCCGCCAGGGCAGTTGCTGGATGTCCCATCGCCATTGTTGGGGTCCTTGCAGGTGGGGTGGGCGGTTCCCGTGGCGCCTTGCTGGGCGGTCCTGCGACAGCTGACTTGGG
This sequence comes from Nerophis lumbriciformis, assembly GCF_033978685.3. Classification (NCBI taxonomy): domain Eukaryota; kingdom Metazoa; phylum Chordata; class Actinopteri; order Syngnathiformes; family Syngnathidae; genus Nerophis; species Nerophis lumbriciformis. The sequence goes on along the minus strand of NC_084561.2, from coordinate 23,618,540 downwards.
TGGGGCGGCCTAGGGCGGGCCCCGCTGTGGAGGGGTTGGGTTCGTGGGGGACTGGTAGGGCGGGGGCGGTCTTTCCGTTTGGCTGTGGGGAGTCTTTCGGCTCCCCCGGGACGGGGCGTTCCATCTTTCAGCCCGCGTGGGGTGTGATCTCTCCCTGGCTTGGGGGCTGGCTGTCCCCTGTGCCTTGTCCTCTGCTGGGCGCGTCTGTCTATGGCCTGCCGCTGGACCTGCCGGGCTGGGCTGGTTCCTTGTTTCTGGGCACCCCACCTGCTGTTTTGGGTTGGGCTCTCTGGGTGGCTAGGCCGTACTTTGGCTCACGCACACACTGGGAGACAAATATATTGTACATACAAATTCACATACATACTCACATACACACAATTATTGATGCATATATACACACATGCGTGTATTCATTCATTAATACATACATACGCACACACCTTGGTACTTATCCACATACATAAGACTCAATTTATCTGCTTTCTTTTTTAATTCAAGTAATCGTTACATATATGTATTGTTGCATTTAAAGCAATTGTAATGTTGATAATAGAGGCAATTATTGTTATTTATTATCAATAGTGCTATTTCTACTGGTATTTGTATTGCTCCATTTGTAGTGTAATAATGTTCAATGTTATTTCTGTGTTATTAAAAATTACTTCACTAACTGCTTCTTTACTATCACTTGTACCCTCATATTTATACATTTCCTATTTGCTGATGCTGTTCTGTTGTTGTGGTTGTTGTTATCTTATCCCACTTTTGTCCCCCCTCTGTCCTTTTTTTCCTCTTTCTATTCCCTCCTGCTCCAGTCAGGCCAAACTTTCTCCAGTAAGGCAACAAGAGAAGTATCCCACACTTCTCGTGTGTAAAGTAAATCTGTACAGCAAATATGGGCATCTACATCAACAAAATAATTTGTCTGAGTACCTGGACAGGACAAAAAAAAAAAGAAATAATTTGCACTGCCGAAATCAACGCAAACATAGGGGATTTTATTTCCGAAAAAAAATTAATGGGGCCTAGTAGCCATCGAGAGTAGACGCTGGCTTGACCACCACGCATATTGAGTCAGACGTGACGTCATGTGAATCCAAGCAATAAAGTATCATGGTGTCCCTGATGTGTGATCAACCTTTTCATTATAGAAATGCACGTTCATGATGCTGGAAGTAGGTTAACTTAAAGTGAAACAATGATACTGTATGTATGTCCAAAGCGCAAATCCAATTTGCAATGTTTTGTGGAAAATGTCAGTAACCGCAGTGACCTAATTGAGTATTGATTTCCCAGGTATTACATCAGGTTAGATGGGAATATAGATACGATTTCTTCCTGTATTAATGTACAGAGGGCCTACCTTTCATAAGCATATGATATATGTGTTGCTGTCTTCTGTTAGATCAATGTATTGATAAGGAGTACCACCACACCAGCTCACACTCATGCACAGCTATTGTTGTGGAATATTAAATAAACACACTCAGACACAGCTAACTATGAGAGAGGATTGGGCCTTTGTTTATTACAGATAACAACGGCGTGGGTTACCAGACATCTCCCAACAGAACATTCTTGAACATTAATTCATATCATCTTCTGAACAAATAACAGATACATTTATTACTACTAGGGGTATACCGGTATATTCCGTAATGTAATATTGCGAAGGTCAGGGGGTAGTAAGTTCCAAAGATGAGGTGCTCAGCGGCTGAAAGCTCTGGACCCCATAGTGGACAGACGAGATAAGGGGACAGTCAGATGGACGGAGGACAAGGATCTTAGAGAACAGGAGAGTGTGGCAACATGGAGTATGTCAGACAGATATGACTGGGAAAGGTAATGGATGGCCTGGGAAAGTGAGGAGAATTCTTCATAATTGGATACAGTTTTTGATGGGGAGCCAGTGGAGTGGCTGCAATAAAAGGTGATGTGCTGGATGGAGGGGGTTCTGATGATCATCAGGGTGGCAGAGTTTTGTAGAAGCTAAAGTTTGTGAAGTGATTTGGGAGAGAGACTAAACAGAAGAGTGCAAGAGTCCAGGCAAGAGGTGACAAGCCTATGGACCAGGATGACAGCAGTGTGCAGTGCAGTGTGGAGTAAGGGATGGGAGGAGATCAATTCACGCAACATAGATGAAAGTAGGCGGACCGGGTTATGTTGTTTATGTGGGTTTGAAAAGAGAGTGTACTGTCGAGAATGACACCCAGATTCTTAACTTGCGCGGGAAGGTATGATGGAGGAATTGTCAAAGGTATTTAAGGATTTGGATGATCTGAGTTGAATAAACTGAATGCAAGGTGTTTGTGTGTGTGTGTGTGTGTGTGTGTGTGTGTGTGTGTGTGTGTGTGTGTGTGTGTGTACTTGCGTGCGTGCGATGACCATTGAATTAGTATTGCTTGCTAACATAATATGATAATGGTTTCAAGGAACATCTGGGATATCTCACAATATTTCAGATAATGTCACAATTAAGTATCAAATAAACAATGTAATTCTTGAATGTGACACAACAGATATGCACAACTTAATTCCAGCTGTAAAAAAAAAAATTTAGAAAAAAAATGTAAAAACAGAAGTCATTCCTTGACCATAAAATGTGCCCTGACTGTCAGCGATGCTATTACAATTGCCTGCTGTCCAGGCCGTCTGCATGTATCTCCCCATTTCTGTCAAGAATGAATGTATGCACACATCTGTCTTTGCATTAAATATCACTTCCACTTAGCCTGCAGGTTTGTAAGCATGACCCTGCAATAACTCAAATCGATCAGTGAAGTGAAAGCCCACTTAAAAAGCCCAGGGGTGATCATGTAGTGATGGGTGGATGAATACAAAAATGGACATTTGTTGCGTCTGTAATGCAATGTTGAGGTTGAAGTAGTTAGTTGTGTGTTCAGTCTGTTATAGCTTGCTTTAATCAATGCAAACTGTTTGGCAAACCTGCCTCTTCAATTTGGTATAAATTTAAAATGCAAATTTAAAGCATTGCGATTGCAGATTACGTGTAAAAACAGCTGTGTAAACGTGATCACAGATCACTTTGAGACAGCACACATTGTTGTAATAAATAATAATAAAAAAACAACTGAAGTTAGTGTAGTGATTTCAATATCAAATGTATTTTGATGCTTTTTTAATTACATTACACATATACAGTATATATATATATATGTATATATATATATATACACACACACACACACACACACACACACACACACACACACACACACATATATATATATATATATATATATATATATATATATATATATATATATATATAAATATATACATATATATACACTTATACAAACCCCGTTTCCATATGAGTTGGGAAATTGTGTTAGATGTAAATATGAACGGAATACAATGATTTGCAAATCCTTTTCAACCCATATTCAATTGAATGCACTACAAAGACAAGATATTTGATGTTCAAACTCAAACGTTATTTTTCTTTTGCAAATAATAATTAACTTAGAATTTCATGGCTGCAACACGTGCCAAAGTAGTTGGGAAAGGGCATTTTTACCACTGTGTTACATGGCCTTTCCTTTTAACAACACTCAGTAAACGTTTGGGAACTGAGGAGACACATTTTTTAAGCTTCTCAGGTGGAAATCTTTCCCATTCTTGCTTGATGTACAGCTTAAGTTGTTCAACAGTCTCGGGGTCTCCGTTGTGGTATTTTAGGCTTCATAATGCGCCACACATTTTCAATGGGAGACAGGTCTGGACTACAGGCAGGCCAGTCTAGTACCCGCACTCTTTTACTATGAAGCCACGTTGATGTAACACGTGGCTTGGCATTGTCTTGCTGAAATAAGCAGGGGCGTCCATGGTAGCGTTGCTTGGATGGCAACATATGTTGCTCCAAAACCTGTATGTACCTTCCAGCATTAATGGCGCCTTCACAGATGTGTAAGTTACCCATGTCTTGGGCTCTAATACACAACCATACCATCACAGATGCTGGCTTTTCAACTTTGCGCCTATAACAATCCGGATGGTTCTTTTCCTCTTTGGTCCGGAGGACACGACGTCCATAGTTTCCAAAAACAATTTGAAATGTGGACTCGTCAAACCACAGAACACTTTTCCACTTTGTATCAGTCCATCTTAGATGAGCTCAGGCCCAGCGAAGCCGACGGCGTTTCTGGGTGTTGTTGATAAACAGTTTTCGCCTTGCATAGGAGAGTTTTAACTTGCACTTACAGATGTAGCGACCAACTGTAGTTACTGACAGTGGGTTTCTGCAGTGTTCCTGAGCCCATGTGGTGATATCCTTTACACACTGATGTCGCTTGTTGATGCAGTACAGGCTTAGCTGCTTACGTGCAGTGATTTGATGATATTACGGACCGTAGATGGTGAAATCCCTAAATTCCTTGCAATAGCTGGTTGAGAAAGGTTTTTCTTAAACTGTTCAACAATTTGCTCACGCATTTGTTGACAAAGTGGTGACCCTCGCCCCATCCTTGTTTGTGAATGACTCAGCATTTCATGGAATCTACTTTTATACCCAATCATGGCACCCACCTGTTCCCAATTTGCCTGTTCACCTGTGGGATGTTCCAAATAAGTGTTTGATGAGCATTCCTCAACTTTATCAGTATTTATTGCCACCTTTCCCAACTTCTTTGTCATGTGTTGCTGGCATCAAATTCTAAAGTTAATGATTATTTGCAAAAAAAAAAAATGTTTATCAGTTTGAACATCAAATATGTTGTCTTTGTAGCATATTCAACTGAATATGGGTTGAAAATGATTTGCAAATCATTGTATTCCGTTTATATTTACATCTAACACAATTTCCCAACTCAAATGGAAACGGGGTTTGTACACACACGCGTTAGGTCAGGAAAAAAACACAAGAGGCTGTATCATCCCTACAAACCTCTCTCTCATATATACATATATACATATATATATATATATATATATATATATATATGTGTGGGAAAAAAATCACAAGACTATTTCATCTCTACAGGCCTGTTTCATGAGGGAGGGTACCCTCAATCATCAGGAGATTTTAATGGGAGCATTCGCATACCATGGTTTATATAGGGCACAGAGTGGGTGGGTACAGGCTGGCCTAGGGGCGTGGTGATTGGCTCATGTGTTACCTAGGAGGTGTTTCCGTCTATGGCGGCATGTTGTTACAATTTCGCTGCGCTTGTTGAGGGATGACAGGTCTGGACGGTAAATAATAAACAGTTTCTCTTTCAAGCATAGGTTGCATCTTTTATTACCACTATTGTAAGGTGTGCTGGATGCAAGAATTTGCCATGTTATTGAATATTCAACATTATTGTCTTTGAGGTCCCAAATGTGTTTGCTGAGTTCTGTGGTATTTCGCAGGTTTTTGTTCCTGAAAGAAGCCTTGTGATTGTTCCATCTGGTTTTGAATTCTCCCTCGGTTAATCCTACATATGTGTCGGATGTGTTAATGTCCTTGCGTATAACCTTAGATTGGTAGACAACTGATGTTTGTAAGCACCCCCCGTTGAGAGGGCAATCAGGTTTCTTTCGACAGTTACATCCTTTGTTGGTTTTGGAGTCGCTCTGTCTGGGGGTCGACGGCTCATTTGCAATTGTTTTGTTGTGGTTTGAGATGATTTGTCGTATATTGTTCATGCAGCTGTAGCTCAATTTAATGTTGTTCTTGTTGAATACTTTTCTTAGGGTGTTGTCTTTGGGAAAGTGTTTGTCAATCAGATTGAGGAATTTGTGTCCAATGTTCGTTGAGACGTTTTTGCTGTATGGGGGGTTGTACCAGATGATGTCGTTTCGTTTTCTGTTCTTTTTTGGCTGGTTTCCTGGGGTGGGTTCATAGGTGAGGGTGAAATTGTATCCGCTTTCATCAAGGGCTTTTTGGTACGGGGGGGTTGCTTGGTCAAATTCAGCTTTGCTAGATGACAGCATCGATAGCCTTTTATTGATTCCGGTAGGTATTCTTTTCGTGGTGGTGGGTGGGTGGTTGCTGTCATGGTGCACGTATTGGAGTGTTGTGTTGGGTTTCGTGAATGGTTGGTAGCTGTTATTTCTCAGGTTGAAAGTGACGTCAAGGAAGTTGACTGTTTGCTTGTTGGCTTCAATCGTGATCCGTAGGCCGTTCTCTTTGAAAATTTGGCATATGCGCTTCTTGGTATTCTCGCTGCTCCTTGGCGAGGCGCGACACACTGCCAGTCCGTCATCACGGTAAATACCAAGGTTCAGATTGAGGCTAGCGAGCTGGGAGAGGAGGAAACTCCCAACGAGTTCACACGTTTCTGCTCCGTCAAAACTTCCCATAGTGACGTCAAATGTTGCATTGTTCTTTTTTTGCCATGGTGTACTGTTGTGGATGAGAATGGAGTTTTTTGCGTGGATGATGATGTTTCTTTCGTTGCCTGTGATTGAGTCGTAGTCTGAGGCGAAGTCTAGTGCTTGAGTTAGTAGGTCTTGCGTGATGGAAGGGTAAAATTCCTCGATATCAAAGGAGATAAAGTTGTGCTGTTGTCTGTCTTGGATGTTGTTGAACCATTTGATTACTGCTGCTGTATTTCTCCATTGGTTGAGTGGTGTTTTGTCCTTGATTTTTGTGTTGACTCTGTCCAGGATTATTTTGCTGATTTTTCCTATTTCAGATTTAGTTGGGTTTATTAGTCGGCATGTTGGGTTATTTGCGAAGTTGGGTTTGTGGTCCTTCAATGTGATGAAGGCTTCCTTGTTGGCTGTGGCGTCCACCCTGTCCTCAATGTCCAGTTCAGCCGCGATCCTTTTATTTTCCAGGTGGATGTTCTGTAAGGTGTTGGGTTGCGCTTTTTTGTATGATTTGGTGATGCTTCTGTCCAGTAAGGTGTGGTGTTCTGGTATGTCCATTCTGTAGAAGTTTGTGGTTTTATCGGCAGCTATGATGAGGTTGTTTACTTTCTTGATGCGCTCCTTGTCATTTTTCAGCTTGGTGAGGAGTGGGTTGCGGATTGGCTTGAATTTGACTGATTGTATCATTTTGAGCATGTCGTTCTCAAAATCCTTTAGTTCCTCAACTGTGGGTGGGTTCTTGGTAGATTTGAATCCGTAAGTTTCCTTTTGCATTCCTTTTGTTTCAGGGTGGAGGAAAAAATGTGCTTTCCACCGCATCCTTCTTAGGAAGTGTTCCGTCTTTTCTATGAGCCTTAGCTTGTAGTCATTCTGCGCGGGTATGGGAATGTTCTTCGTGGAGTAGTCGATGTTGAATTTTTCAATTTCTGATCGTCGTACAGTGCTCAACAAATGTCAATTTGGAGCGGAGTATATGTCTTAATAAGGTTATCCAAAAAATAGTGCTCGATACCGTAGTAGAGCGCAATATATGTATGTGTGGGAAAAAAATCACAAGACTATTTCATCTCTACAGGCCTGTTTCATGAGGGAGGGTACCCTCAATCATCAGGAGATTTTAATGGGAGCATTCGCATACCATGGTTTATATAGGGCACAGAGTGGGTGGGTACAGGCTGGCCTAGGGGCGTGGTGATTGGCTCATGTGATACCTAGGAGGTGTTTCCGTCTATGGCGGCATGTTGTTACAATTTCGCTGCGCTTGTTGAGGGATGACAGGTCTGGACGGTAAATAGCCTCAATCTGAACCTTGGTATTTACCGTGATGACGGACTGGCAGTGTGTCGCGCCTCGCCAAGGAGCAGCGAGAATACCAAGAAGCGCATATGCCAAATTTTCAAAGAGAACGGCCTACGGATCACGATTGAAGCCAACAAGCAAACCGTCAACTTCCTTGACGTCACTTTCAACCTGAGAAATAACAGCTACCAACCATTCACGAAACCCAACACAACACTCCAATACGTGCACCATGACAGCAACCACCCACCCACCACCACGAAAAGAATACCTACCGGAATCAATAAAAGGCTATCGATGCTGTCATCTAGCAAAGCTGAATTTGACCAAGCAACCCCCCCGTACCAAAAAGCCCTTGATGAAAGCGGATACAATTTCACCCTCACCTATGAACCCACGCCAGGAAACCAGCCAAAAAAGAACAGAAAACGGAACAACATCATCTGGTACAACCCCCCATACAGCAAAAACGTCTCAACGAACATTGGACACAAATTCCTCAATCTGATTGACAAACACTTTACCAAAGACAACATCCTAAGAAAAGTATTCAACAAGAACAACATTAAATTGAGCTACAGCTGCATGAACAATATACGACAAATCATCTCAAACCACAACAAAACAATTGCAAATGAGCCGTCGGTCCTCAGACAGAGCGACTCCAAAACCAACAAAGGATGTAATTGTCGAAAGAAACCTGATTGCCCTCTCAACGGGGGGTGCTTACAAACATCAGTTGTCTACCAATCTAAGGTAATACGCAAGGACATTAACACATCCGACACATATGTAGGATTAACCGAGGGAGAATTCAAAACCAGATGGAACAATCACAAGGCTTCTTTCAGGAACAAAAACCTGCGAAATACCACAGAACTCAGCAAACACATTTGGGACCTCAAAGACAATAATGTTGAATATTCAATAACATGGCAAATTCTTGCATCCAGCACACCTTACAATAGTGGTAATAAAAGATGCAACCTATGCTTGAAAGAGAAACTGTTTATTATTTACCGTCCAGACCTGTCATCCCTCAACAAGCGCAGCGAAATTGTAACAACATGCCGCCATAGACGGAAACACCTCCTAGGTAACACATGAGCCAATCACCACGCCCCTAGGCCAGCCTGTACCCACCCACTCTGTGCCCTATACAAACCATGGTATGCGAATGCTCCCATTAAAATCTCCTGATGATTGAGGGTACCCCCCCTCATGAAACAGGCCTGTAGAGATGAAATAGTCTTGTGATTTTTTTCCCACACATACATATATTGCGCTCTACTACGGTATCGAGCACAATTTTTTTGGATAACCTTATTAAGACATATATATATATATATATATATATATATATATATATATATATATATATATATATATATATATATATATTTATAGTTGACATGCAGTCGGCTTTCGGACAAATTTTTTTTACAAAGCGGCCCCCGAGTCAAAAGGTTTGGACACCTCTGCTGTAATCTATAGCATCTATAGATTAGGTAGACAGCAACCAGAAACTCATCTAGTGTGATGGATTATATGTGACTTTGGAGGTTCCAGTGTCCTCTAAATGTTGTCCTTTTATCTTTATCAGTAAGCAAAACAAACACAGAGACAACACTGCTTGTGTTCCAATGCTTAGAGGCTGGTTACTACATACACAATTACAGCACTGGAAAGCATTATTCAGACCTTGTCGAGTGAATCTTTGAGAGTAAATACTTTTTACATCTTTGGCAGTACATTGCTCTCAGCAATTAAACAACGCATACAGTATACAACAGCTGAGGGCTTATTATGGACATAATCACAGATTGGTGAGCACAAACAAGCATGGCATCATCACCCTGTAAGCTCTCAATAAGGGGAATAAATTGTTTCCCTCAGGACTGCAATCTATTTGTAGTGGTGGATCGCGTGGGAGGTAACTAACATGTGGCCATGACATACAATATGTGCATGTTTTTTTTTTCCATAAGGTCGATAAACAAAAAACATTATACAACATTATACATACAAAATGACAAATCTTATTGTTAGTTATTAGTATCCACAATTTAGCATTTTTCTATTTGCACTGTAAATGTTTTTTAATTTTTTTATTTCTTCAATGTTCTGCAATTGGACACCCTTCATTTACATATTTCACAGGAAAGACAAAGTGTTACTCATTATCACTATCATTAACGGAGGTGTTCTGCACGCTTCCCCGCCTCGCCGTTCACGTTGGGGATAGGGCTTGGCGCTAAAACGATATCAATACATATCGCAGTCGACACGTAATCGATATAAATGAAACGTGTTTGATAAAACGTTAATTTTTTTTTTCTTCATCGTCAGAAGACACCATAATGTTGCAAAGCAAGTTTGGTTGCATGAACAAAGGCACTTGTTCTCTGGTAACCGAGCAACGCAGGTATTGATCACTAATCGGAACAGCCAATCAAGTAACAGTATTAACTATCATGTTTGATTGTGCCATCTTGTTGTCTGCCGGTTAATTTTTTGCATGAAGTGAGAAGAGAAACTAAAAATTAGTGATGCAGAGAGCGAAAAAAATATTCAAAAATCAGGACAAGTCATCTCGGCAATATGGCAGTTTTTATATATTTTTAAAAACAGACCTTAGTCAGACCTATGTGTTCTGTAAATTATGCAAGGCGCTCGTCCCCACCAAGACGGGTGTCGTAAAAAAATACAATCATGTGTGCCTGCGGACTGTATCCCTGCAGACTGTATTGATCTATATTGATATATAATATAGGAACCAGAAATATTAATAACAGAAAGAAACAACCCTTTTGTACGAATGAGTGTAAATGGGGGAGGGAGGTTTTTTGGGTTGGTGCACTAATTGTAAGTGTATCTTGTGTTTTTTTATGTTGATTTAATAAAAAAATTAAAAAGATGTTTGTTTTTTGTTTTTTAATTTTATTTCTTGTGCGGACCGGTACTGGGTCGCGGCCCGGTGGTTGGGGACCACTGCTTTAACGCACAGCCAGCCGTAACTTATTAATACTAAATCTGAAGAAAATAGTTTGTCTTGTGTTTTTTTTGCAACTTAATAGTGTTAAGTGTTTAATGTGATTTTTTAATTCTGTTTACATTGATTGAGTGTTTTCCATGCTTGTGTTGACATTTCCTTTCCTTCCTGCCTTGATAGCTGAGGGGATTATTATCAGAAGAAGGTTACATTTTAAATAAAAATAATTAATATATTTTTTCTCATGGTGATAATTTTCAATGTCACAAAAAATATCAATAATTATTAATATCGATCAATACAAAACACGTGTAGCGATACAGTTTTCAGCCGTATCGCCCAGCCCTAGTTGGAAGTGATGCATACTAGCCAGCCTTGTGGAGGTGCCCCGCGTTATTGGATCCGCGGGGAATACCTCGTCTTTCATAACTTGCTCGAATTCCAGCTTGTATACAATTACCGAGTAAATGCATGGTGTGAGAAACATTGCCTCTCGTTCACTTTTAAAGTGCACTGCTTTGGAATTCTTTACCGAATGAGAAGGCTTTGCACCAAAAAATATGCAAAACGAAAACATTATCATGACACCCCTACTACTGTACCGCTTGTAGAGCGGTCTGTATGCTTGTTAAATATAGCAAAATGTTATTCATTTTCTTTACCTACAGTAAAAAAAACAGCATCTAACTATATCTTGACAAAAAAATTATGACTTGTGTGTTGTTTGGGAATAGTTGGTCTGGTTATGTGCAGTAAAACTTTTCATGAAGTCAACTCACCTTAATGTGTGTTCCTAAATGTGTGTTCCACATCTTCGATGAAGAGAGCAGTTATGATTTTGGTTTACAGAGTAAACTAAGGTTTTGGGCATTGTGTTCTCGAAATGCATATATTGGTCTAAATTTGGCCAAGGACACGTGTTATTGTGGGTTTCATGTACGTCGTTTTCATGAGAGATGTCCGATAATATCAGACTGCCGATATTATCGGCCGATAAATGCTTTAAAATGTAATATCGGATATTATCGGTTTCAAAATTATCGGTATCGGTTTCAAAAAGTAAAATGTATGACTTTTTAAAACGCCGCTGTGTACACGGACGTAGGGAGAAGTACAGAGCGCCAATAAACCTTAAAGGCACTGCCTTTGCGTGCCGGCCAAGTCACATAATATCTACGGCTTTTCACACACACAAGTGAATGTAGGGCATAATTGGTCAACAGCCATACAGGTCACACTGAGTGTGGCCGTATAAATAACTTTAACACTGTTACAAATATGCGCCACACTGTGAACCCACACCAAACAAGAATGACAAACACATTTCGGGAGAACATTCGCACCGTAACACAACATAAACAACAGAACAAATACCCAGAACCCCTTGCAGCACTAACTCTTCCGGGACGCTACAATATACACCCCCCGCTACCCGCTACCCCCCCCGCCCACCTCAACCTCCTCATGCTCTCTCAGGGAGGGAGAGCATGTCCCAAATTCCAAGCTGCTGTTTTGAGGCATGTTAAAAAAAATTATGCACTTTGTGACTTCAAATAATAAATATGGCAGTGCCATGTTGGCATTTTTTTCCATAACTTGAGTTGATTTATTTTGGAAAACCTTGTTACATTGTTTAATGCATCCAGCGGGGCATCACAACAAAATTAGGCATAATAATGTGTTAATTCCCCGACTGTATATATATCGGTATCGGTTGATATCGGTGTTGGTAATTAAGAGTTGGACAATATCGGAATATCGGATATCGGCAAAAAAGTAATTATCGGACATCTCTAGTTTTCATTACTAAAGGAAAAATCTAATCTGCAGGAGAGAATTTGTCTGGCATTTTTATTTTGAGTGGTCAGCTTGAAGCGTCCCTCTGTCTCTAGACTCTCTCGTTGTCATGTGACTGATTGGCTAACCCTAACCTGATCCAATTGTGACTCATCATACAAACACCAACCAATCATCATGGATTTTCTCCATACTTAAGGATGTTTTCATTCATCCAGGTCATTGTATTTTCTTCATATTTTCTGGCCTGCATTCACAGTTCATTATCTCTCTCTGTAGCTTGTAGTTTTGATGTAAGCTACCTCGCTACATGTCTCTAAAAGCAGGTAAGCTACAGAAAAAACGCTACTCGTTAAAAAAGTACCGCCAAGGTACTTTGAAAATGTAATTCAGCTTCATCGCTTAGCTACATGTAGCTTGTTCCTGCCCATCACTGTGAACAAGTAGCATTATGAATTGTAATACAATCGCATGTGATATGATGTCAGTAATAAAACATGACTTATATCATTTGTAGCTAAGTACCTGTGTGCACGGCATGACGTATGGTTTGACCTCAAAAAGCTGTGGGACATGGGCGTTTAATTGAGGGTTGTATTAGGGCTTATGATAGCACTGTGTATATATGTATGAGTGCACGCGTTGTGTTATTTAGGACACTTCATATTGTTCCTCATTTTTGCTTCTAGTGAAAAAGCTAAGCGTACAGCCCTGATCAGACATTAAACAGTACAATAACATACAAACACTCAAATGTAATAATAAAACGAAAATAAAGGAGACACATATAAAACAGTAAATTGCTGCATGACATCAGCATGTCAGGACCGATCAAATAATACAATCTCCGTAGTAGATAAAGTGCATAAGGCAGATGGAGAAGTGCTATAGTGCAAGTGTGCTAAATTGTTGCATATAGTAACTGTGCATAAAGAAGAAAAAACTAATTTACCTTGATCTAGTAAGTAAAGTGCTGCTATTATCGCACATAGCCTTATTACACAAGTAGTAAGAACTAGGGATGTCCCGATCCAGGTTTTTTCACTTCCGATCCGATACCGATATTGTTTTTGCACTTCCGATCCGATACCGATAGATACAGATACTGACCGATACTGGCCTATCCGAGCATGTATTAAAGTTTAAAGTTATTTAGCCTACTTAGTTGTCAGAATCATGTTGAAAAGGGTTTTAGTACTCTTGATAACAACTAGCCAGCTGAATTAGGGGAGTTTGAATAATACACAATGGTTGGTAACAAGAAACTGACCTGTTTATTCAAGGATAAACACAAAATAGACAAAATTATACATCACAAACAGAAATGGCATCATTGAAACTAGGGCTGGGCGATATGGCCTTTTTTTAATATTGCGATAATTTAAGGCCATATTGCGATACACATCTCGATATTTTGCCTTAGCCTTGAATGAACACTTGATGCATATAATCACAGCAGTATGATGATTCTATGTGTTTTGATTGATTGATTGAGACTTTTATTAGTAGGTTGCACATCAGATATATACTATCATCATAATACAGTCATCACACAAGATAATCACATTGAATTATTTACATTATTTATAATCCGGGGTGTGGAGGGGGGCGCCGGATGTAAGTGTCAAAAAGACAGCCAAAAGAGTTTGATATGAGAATAAATCTAAAGTTAAAATATAGGGTAGAAATGCACCCATTTGTAGGAAATGTAGTCTTGATTTTCAAAATGTTCTTTCAAGGCTTGCATGTCTACATTAAAACATTCTTCTTCATACTGCATTAATATATGCTACTTTTAAACTTTCATGCAGAGAAGGAAATCACAACTAAAAAAATCACTAATTTTTTCATACGGTGTTGATGTGGAAATGTTTGCCTCGGCATTTTGATGGTGTGGACGTGTGGCACCGAATGGAGATAAGCGTCTCGACAGACGTTACAATATTTGAGCAATGATGACGAAAACTGTTTTCTCTGTCGTGTCCGTGTGTCGAAAATTGTTATGCGCTTATTTTTTTATTGATTTTGTGCGTGGCATAGATTTGCCGTGCGCAGAGGACGTTTGAGCAGGCGCGCACCTAAGCGGCTGCGCTAGCATCACAGCTAACGTTAGCCATGCTGCTACCTCTCTGCTGGGAGAGGACGTATACGTATGTGACGTGTGTAAGAAGTTGCGCTTGCTGTCTGTGAGAAGGAGACAGAAGAAGGAGAGGGAAGAGCCAGCAGCTAAAAGCAACTGCGTGAGAATCCACAGACCTGTGGATGTGTTGAAGGTGTGCTGGAAAATGCGGAACGGAAATAGGGAGCAGCAGAAAAGTGGAATGTATTATTTGAATGTGTGCGTTGGAAAACACGGACCGGATTTTTTTTTAAACTGGATCTGGATCGGCATTTTCCCATGCCTTGCCGATACGCATTTTTTGGCAAATATCGGCGGCCGATCCGATCCAAATATCGGATCGGGACATCCCTAGTAAGAACATTAAAAAATGTGTTTACGCATGGAAAATTGCACCATAAAAAGCATACATAAGTGTATCTATGTATGAAATACTGCATAAAATAAGAATGCATAACTTTTAGAATAGAAATAGATCCATTGGAACTAATGGCAAGTATATGAGATCGGTAGGTCGTGAGTTCAAACCCCGGCCGAGTCATACCAAAGACTATAAAAATAAATGATAAATGGGTTATACTTGTATAGCGCTTTTCTACCTTCAATGTACTCAAAGCGCTTTGACACTATTTCCACATTCACCCATACATTCACACACTGATGGCGGGAGCTGCCATGCAAGGCGCTAACCAGCAGCCATCAGGAGCAAGGGGTGAAGTGTCTTGCCCAAGGACACAACGGACGTGACTAGGATGGTAGAAGGTGGGGATTGAACCCCAGTAACCAGCAACCCTCCGATTGCTGGCACGGCCACTCTACCAACTTCGCCACGCCGTCCCCCTAAATGGGACCCATTACCTCCATACTTGGCACTCAGCATCAAGGGTTGGAATTGGGGGTTAAATCACCAAAAATGATTCCCGGGCACGGCCACCGCTGCTACCCACTGCTCCCCTCACCTCCCAGGGGGTGATCAAGGGTGATGGGTCAAATGCAGAGAATAATTTCGCCACACCTAGTGTGTGTGTGACAATCATGGGTACTTTAACTTTATATGAATGCTCACTGTATCTGTATCATGTATAACACATCACATAATGTACGTTTTATTAGCCAGCAAGCTAGTAAAAATTTGTAAAAAAAAAACAAAAACAAGTCTTTAGCAAGCTTTTTTGTAAACGGAAAAGAACAGAGCTCCCACTAATTCAGCTTTATGGTGACTTGTATTTTTAATGCACTTATTTTTGCTGTATTCATCTGCGACACGTAAAAATAATGCCTACATTAAACCTGTCCCTGTTGTAAAGCAAAGGTGGGCATGTTTGGCTATTCCTCGTCCTCCAGTGATACACAGTTTATTTGCCACCATGGAGGCGAGATTTTCTGGCCTCAAAAAGCAGCTGTGCACTGTGGAGGGACATTAGCTGCTAACCTGTTAGCCAGGACGCTATATTGAGGACGTGTTTGTTCACTTGTTGCTGTCAAATTTACTGGACAGAGTAAGAATGTGTCACCAAAATACTGTAAATTACCACGATATGACAAAAGTATTAAAAGCTCTATCGTTGGCCACAAGTATATTATTGATATTGTCTATATCGAACAACCCTATTTGGAAAAACTGATCTCTATATCTTCCTATACCTAGACCAGGTACGTACGAGCAGTGCAAAGAAGTGGTGTTACGGTGCACACCACCTAAACCATGCTGCCACCAATAAATGAGTGCATGGTTAACACTGGAATCGCTATTGTGTTAGCCTCACAATTTTTGTATTTGTATTATTTTCGAACAAACTGAAATGTAATTATTATTACTATACTATTGGTATCAATTACTAAATGTGAAATGCATTTGGTGTTTTTTTAATTAACAAGTCCTTATCACCAATACCTTAAGGAACCAATTTGACCTTAGAAGGCTCAGCTTCTCTGTGCAGTTGAGTAGTACATTCAACTAATCCATATTGCAATTAAAATGCAAGGATGGCGGTACTGGCCTAAGGGTATGTGCTGCCCAGAAAAAAAGCCAGTTGTGCAACATACTTTTTGAGATGAGAATAGAACCAAAATGTGAACAGAACAGGGGGAGGAAGTAGACTATTGAGTATACTATAGCTAGTCAAGTTGACCTGTGACTCAAAATGTCGTAGAAAAAAATGTGTTACTTCACTGCCTTACAAAAATCAATGAAGGCTACTAAGTTTTCTTGTAAGATCTTTCTTCACCCAAGAACATACAATATGCAAGCAGCTCTACGGTATGAATAAAAATGTGCAATTAGCAACCAATTGGTGTCAATGATCACCACAATGAAGAAGTCCTGAACAGCTTCCAGTTGTTGAAGTCAGACTAAATGACAGATGGTGCCAGGTGTTCAATTACATTTTGCTAATGTCCCTTTGATATGACATTCTCATGATAGTTGTTGTATTCATTGTAGAGCTGGGAAATAGATAAATTATTACGGTATGTTTAATATTAAAATGCCATTTTTTTAATTTAACGGCCGCCCTGATCTGAACCACAGTGGTGTTTTGTTATTGGACTTTTGTGCTCGCCACAGGTTGTCAATAACAAACACCATGTTCAAACATAAGAGTGTCCATATGTATACATCTTAGGGCACAGTTCGATGATCGACTTTGTGGTTATATTATCGGATTTGCGGTCTAATGTTTTGGACATTTGGGTAAGGAGAGTGGCGGAGTCTCCCGTCAGAGAGAGTTTCAATTCCCACCTTCGGGAGAACTTTGAACATGTTACGAGGAAGGCGCTGGATATTGAGTCCGAGTGGACCATGTTACGTACCTCTATTGTCGAAGCAGCCGAACTGAGCTGTGGCCGCAAGATGGTCGGTGCCTGCCGTGGTGGTAATCCCAGAAGACGCTGGTGGACACCAAAGGTAAGGGATGCCATCAAGCTAAAGAAGGAGTCCTATCTGATCCTTTAGACTCATGGGACTACGAAGGCAGCGGACAGGTACCGAAAGGCCAAGCGTTGTGCGGCTTTGGCGGTTGCAGAGGGAGGAGTTTGGAGAAGCCATGGAGAACGACTTGCAGACGGCTAAGAACTGATTCTGGACCACCATCCGCCGCCTCATGAGGGGGAAGCAGTGCACTGTCAACACGGTGCATAGTTGTGATGGTGTGCTGCTGGCTTTGTTGGGAATGTTGTGGATCAGTGGAAGGAATACTGTGAAGACCTCCTCAATCCCACCTCCACGTCTTTCAATGAGGCAGCAGTGCCTTGGGAATCTGTGGTGAGCTCTCCTTTTTCTGGGGCTGAGGTTGCCGAGGTAGTTAAGAAGCTCCTCGGTGAAAGGGCCCCGGGGGTGGATGAGATCCGCCCAGAGTTCCTTAAAGCTCTTGATTGTGGTTGACAAGAGCATTGCAGCATTGCGGGGACATGCTCACTGGCCTTGTGGTTAGAGTGTCCGCCCTGAGATCGGTAGGTCTTGAGTTCAAACCCCGACCAAGTCATACCAAAGACTATAAAAATGGGACCAATTACCTCCCTGCTTGACACTCAGCATCAAGGGTTGGAATTGGGGATTAAATCACCAAAATGATTATCATGGGATCACACTCTTCAGCCTTCCCGGTAAGGTCTGTTTAGGTGTACCGGAGAGGAGGCTACGTCGGATAGTCAAACCACGGATTCAAGAGGAGCAACATGGTTTTCGTCCTGGTCGTAGAACTGAGGACCAACTCTATACTCTCGGCAGGGTTCTTAAGGGTGCATGGGAGTTTGCCCAACTAATCTACATGTGTTTCGTGGACTTGGAGAAGGCATTCGACTACGTCCCTCAGGAAGTCCTGGGTAGAGTGCTCAGAGAGTATGGGGTATCGGACCGCCTGACTTTGTCGGTCCTCTCCCTGTATGATCAGTATCAGAGCTTTGTCCGCATTGCCGGCAGTAAGTCGGACCCGTTTCCAGTGAGGGTTGGACTCTGCCAGGGCTACCCTTTGTCACTGATTCTGTTCCAACTTTTATGGACAGAATTTCTAGGTGCAGTCAGGGCGTTGAGAGGATCTGGTTTGGTGGTTGCAGGATTAAGTCTCTGCTTTTTGCGGATGATGTGGTCCTGCTGGCTCCATCTGACCAGGATCTTCAGCTCTTACTTGATCGGTTGGCAGCTGAGTGTGAAGCGACTGGGATGAAAATCAGCACTTTCAAGTCTGAGTCCATGGTTCTCGCCTGGAAGTGCTATCTCCAAGTTGGGGAGGAGAGCCTGCCCCAAGTGGAGGAGTTCAAGTACCTTGGGGTCTTGTTCACGATTGAGGGAAGAGTGGATCGTGAGATCTACAGGTAGATCGGGGCAGCATCTGCAGTGATGCGGACCCTGCATCAGTCCTGTGTTGTGAAGAAGGAGCTAAGCCAAAAGGCAAAGCTTTACCGGTCAATCTACTTTCCTATCTTCACCTATGGTCATGAGCTTTGGGTTATGACCAAAAGGACAAGATCACGGGTACAAGCGACCAAAATGAATTTCTTCCGTCGGATGGCGGGGCTCTCCTTTAGAGATTGGGTGAGAAGCTTTGTCATTCGAGATTGCGCGTTCCTGTGAAGGTAGTGGTGTCCCAATGACCCTTTGCCTGTAGGGGTAGGGAGCACAACAAGTGGCCGGTAGTATGAATCTAGCCCTTCAGAGTGAGGCGTTTCAGATGTTGACTTGCTCAGGTAGGGCCAGAGAAAAATGCACAATTTTTGCAAAAATTATATATTACATGTTAGTTTGGAACGTTAGTTTGTAATGTTAGCCAGCTAGCTACGCTGGCTAACATTAGGCTAAAATACTAAATAATAATACTAAAATGTAAAGCTTGCGAATGTGAAAACATTAACGTTAGATACCTTCAAAAAATTCACAAGAGCTGTAGATGGCGACTTCTTCTCCGTGTAGTTCTTCGTTTATTCATCAACCGAAGCAGGATGAATGTTAAAAAAAACAACATTCTCAGCAATTAACTCCATTGCATTGTTTGTTGTGTATTGGTGGGACTACAGGG
The DNA here is from genome assembly GCF_033978685.3 of Nerophis lumbriciformis. NCBI lineage: Eukaryota > Metazoa > Chordata > Actinopteri > Syngnathiformes > Syngnathidae > Nerophis > Nerophis lumbriciformis. The sequence continues at coordinate 23,599,000 of NC_084561.2, read as the reverse complement.
CTGTACAGTACACCGCTACTAATAAAGTACCGCTGTACTAATGAATTAAAAAAGGAAAACACCTTTAGTTATTTTTCATCCACATGTGCGGCCGTGACGTTGCTGAGCCGAGGAGCGGCACATTCAAAACGCACACACTGAGCGCATACAATCATAATAATCATCCAAATGAATAATGACAAAATAACAGCAATTCTACTGGTTAATAAAGAGAGAAAGGCAATATGAAGGTATTTGGGCTTCAAACTATCGATATAAGTGATGCATTAAACACGGAAGTGCCGCGCTGCAAGCTCTGCTTTAAAACATGCCTCGCCAAATGTGTCAATACAGCATTACCATGGCTGCTTCAAATTTAGGTAAACATTTAAATAACAAACATTCAGACCTGCACAAGGAGTTTAAAGTGTGGCAGGTAATATTGTTAACAGCTTCCCCGGTGCACATATACAGTAGAGTATATATATACTGGTTGGCTTGTTGAAAATGATTAGAGCAGTCCAAAACGCCCACGTAAGGTCAAATAATGTAAGTGAATTGACTGAATTTCGTAATAAATTCCCACTTTTTCATGTGTGTTTTATCTTTAACAATGTGTGTTTTACATGCTACTTGTCTTATCTGTGTACTTTTAGCATCGTTTTCAGTGTTTACTAATTTATTGTATGGGTCTTAAAGCACAGATCAAAATTGGCAACCATAAATCATGATGCATTTATACAATGTCAATAGAGCTTTCTATTCTATTCTAACCTAATACTAGATTGTGGCAGGCTTTATCTAATATGTAAAATAATTGTAAACTGCTATTTGAGTGCAATAAGAAAAGCACATGTGTTTATTGCGCCTTTTAATTTAAATTCCTATCTTTTAAAATTGCTCTTTGGGTGCAATAAGAAACATTTCTTTAATCATACGTTTTATTATTATAAATGTTCTGGTAAAATGAAGCCAATAATGACATTTTAGTGTTCTCCTTTTAAAGTATTGAAAAATAATACACATTTTGGTACCAAAATATTGGTGTCGGTACAAATGCAAATGTAACTATGTAGTCGCTTACGTGCCCGAACGTAAACTATGCAGTGACATAGCAAGGGGTGTCCCATTTCTTAGGGAAATTACAAAGCTGTACCCCTTTTTACTTCATTTTGAGGGTGTAGTGGTTGTGGGTGAGGGGTGTATTGGGATTGGGCCTAAAAGCCAACACTGCACTGCTTGTCACCTTATATTCATGTCTTCTGGCTCATAATATTTACCAGCAGTATTGTGCATCAATATGTTACAGTAAAGTGCTTACTAGAGGGAGACACTGTGGCTACAGATGCTGCCTGCTGTCAAGATTTGGTGTTCTGAAGATGAGGAGGCCGGCGGACCTAAACTATAAACAAGGAAAAACTTTTTGGAAAAAAAGGCAAGTAATCTACTACATCACATTTTATCCAGTCATAAATAGCAGTACATTTTTTTGTGACGAGAAATATAATCTACACTAATATGAAATGTATAAATGTTAGGGCGACCTGTTCGGTCTCACTAATAAACAGATTATAATAGGACTCTCTGTGAATGGAGCTTGTCATTACAAGTCCATAAATTAAAAGTGCAGTATGTACAAAGGTTCATTTGTGTCTTTATTACAAAAGCTTTTTTTGACATTGAATTTATGTAACTGAATTTTTTGCGTTTGAATTTTGTGAACTGAATTTTTTTTTACATCAAATTATGCTGACAATGTCATTAACAATTAAAAATATACATACATGTATATGCGTTAGGGAAAGAAAAAACACAGAGGCTATTTCATCCCTTCAAGCCTGTTTTGCAGGTTTTCCTGATCTTCAGGGGATTTTATTGAAGTGTCTGTGGTTGTTACATTTACACATTATATATACATACATACACACACACACACATATACAGGTAAAAGCCAGTAAATTAGAATATTTTGAAAAACTTGATTTATTTCAGTAATTGCATTCAAAAGGTGTAACTTGTACATTATATTTATTCATTGCGCACAGACTGATGCATTCAAATGTTTATTTCATTTAATTTTGATGATTTGAAGTGGCAACAAATGAAAATCCAAAATTCCGTGTGTCACAAAATTAGAATATTACTTAAGGCTAATACAAAAAAGGGATTTTTAGAAATGTTGGCCAACTGAAAAGTATGAAAATGAAAAATATGAGCATGTACAATACTCAATACTTGGTTGGAGCTCCTTTTGCCTCAATTACTGCGTTAATGCGGCGTGGCATGGAGTCGATGAGTTTCTGGCACTGCTCAGGTGTTATGAGAGCCCAGGTTGCTCTGATAGTGGCCTTCAACTCTTCTGCGTTTTTGGGTCTGGCATTCTGCATCTTCCTTTTCACAATACCCCACAGATTTTCTATGGGGCTAAGGTCAGGGGAGTTGGCGGGCCAATTTAGAACAGAAATACCATGGTCCGTAAACCAGGCACGGGTAGATTTTGCGCTGTGTGCAGGCGCCAAGTCCTGTTGGAACTTGAAATCTCCATCTCCATAGAGCAGGTCAGCAGCAGGAAGCATGAAGTGCTCTAAAACTTGCTGGTAGACGGCTGCGTTGACCCTGGATCTCAGGAAACAGAGTGGACCGACACCAGCAGATGACATGGCACCCCAAACCATCACCCAACCATGCAAATTTTGCATTTCCTTTGGAAATCGAGGTCCCAGAGTCTGGAGGAAGACAGGAGAGACACAGGATCCACGTTGCCTGAAGTCTAGTGTAAAGTTTCCACCATCAGTGATGGTTTGGGGTGCCATGTCATCTGCTGGTGTCGGTCCACTCTGTTTCCTGAGATCCAGGGTCAACGCAGCCGTCTACCAGCAAGTTTTAGAGCACTTCATGCTTCCTGCTGCTGACCTGCTCTATGGAGATGGAGATTTCAAGTTCCAACAGGACTTGGCGCCTGCACACAGCGCAAAATCTACCCGTGCCTGGTTTACGGACCATGGTATTTCTGTTCTAAATTGGCCCGCCAACTCCCCTGACCTTAGCCCCATAGAAAATCTGTGGGGTATTGTGAAAAGGAAGATGCAGAATGCCAGACCCAAAAACGCAGAAGAGTTGAAGGCCACTATCAGAGCAACCTGGGCTCTCATAACACCTGAGCAGTGCCAGAAACTCATCGACTCCATGCCACGCCGCATTAACGCAGTAATTGAGGCAAAAGGAGCTCCAACCAAGTATTGAGTATTGTACATGCTCATATTTTTCATTTTCATACTTTTCAGTTGGCCAACATTTCTAAAAATCCCTTTTTTGTATTAGCCTTAAGTAATATTCTAATTTTGTGACACACGGAATTTTGGATTTTCATTTGTTGCCACTTCAAATCATCAAAATTAAATGAAATAAACATTTGAATGCATCAGTCTGTGTGCAATGAATAAATATAATGTACAAGTTACACCTTTTGAATGCAATTACTGAAATAAATCAAGTTTTTCAAAATATTCTAATTTACTGGCTTTTACCTGTATATATATAAATATACATACGTACATACACACACACACACACACACACACACACACACACACACACACACACACACACACACACACACACACACACACACACACACACACACACATTTTTTTTACACTGAAATGTATACGTGTGTAATGCATAAAAATTCAGTGTAAAAAAAAAAAATCAGTGTCTAAAAATTTGACAATACATGACTCACTTCCGGTAAATTAAGACAGAAGCAATCGATCCTGTCTCAAAACCAGCCAATGAGGTGTCAAGTTTGAAGTCACGTGTCTTGCAAAACAGCATGAAAAAGCAGGTAACTGGGCTATCTTGTCATAATACAACATGATTACCATTTCAATGCGACCCGCTGGATATTTTCAAACTGTAGAAATGATTCCAATGGTTAGAATCTGCACTTCTGAATGTCATATAAATCTCTGGGAACGAACAGAGCGTGGCAGAGTGGGAAGGTTTGTTTTCAGAGCAAAAAAGCCATAGCGAGTATCAGACGGAGGCAGAAGTCTACAGCAAAGTTCTGCAGAACAGTGATGTTATATCAAATATGTGGATGTTACCCATTGCGTTTGTTTCGCCGTGTTTGTTGCAACTTTGTTGCTCCTGCTCGATTATAAAAGATGTCGATCAAGGAGATGGTCTGCAGGAGCACGGCGCATATTCTCAATATCCAGTGTTTTGTTAATAACTTATAATTTAAGTCCCACATTGTATATTTTTATGTACAATCTGACTGTCATATAATTCAGTAAAATAATTAAAGTTCATTGAGTTTTTGAGATGGTCTGTTTAGTTTTTTACTGAAGAATACACTTGAATGTACATGAATGTGGGATTTACAATATTAACTATGAACAATAAAACACTGAATATTAATAATATATGTATAACGCTCCTCTAATGCGGACTACCTCCTTGATCGACATCTTTTTATAATCAAGCAAGAGCAACAAACACAGCGAAAAATAAAGGCAAAAGGATAAAAGCATCCACTTATTAGATATAATATCACTGTTCCTATGGTCACCGTGGTGCAGGGATGTGAAACATGCGGCCCACAGGCCGGATCAGGCCCGCGAACAGGTTAAATCAGGCCGGCGAGGTGAGTTTGCTAAGTGTAAAATTTAACTGCATTTTTAAATTAAAGAAACTGCTTTTCTAAATGTGTCTTGTAAAAAGCGCATGCACTTTTTGCGTCGGCTGAAAAGAGCACAGCTCCCTCCCCCCCGTTCTCAGCACATTCTACAGAGACACTATAGAGAGCCTGCTGACCAACTGCATCTCTGTCTGGACTGGAGCCTGCAGTGCCTCAGACTGGAAGTCTCTGCGGAGAGTGGTGAGGACGGTGGAAAAGATCATCAGGACTCCTCTTCCTCCTATCTAGGAGATCGCAAAAAGCCGCTGCCTGACCAGGGCTCAGAAAATCTGCAGACTCCTCCCACCCCCACCAAGGACTGTTTTCACTGCAGGACTCTCGAAAGAGGTTCCGCAGCCTCCGTAGCAGAACCTCCAGGTTCTGTAACAGCTTCTTCCCTCAGGCCGTAAGACTCTTGAACGCATTAAATTATCCCCTCAATTCCCCCCAAAAATGGATTAACTCCCTGGAATATGAAGACAATATAACATACATCCATAAATGTGGATGCATATGCAAAAGTGCAATATATTTATCTGTACAGTAATCTATTTATTTATATCTGCGCCTTATTGCTCTTTTATCCTGCACTATCATGAGCTAATACAATGAAATGTTGTTCTTATCTGTACTGCAAAGTTCAAATTTGAATGACAATAAAAGAAAGTCTAAGTCTAAGTCCACTGGATGTCGCAATAGCAATTCTGTTAAGCAAGCAAATAGTTTATACCGCGGCGGGAAAGTATACCAAGCAGGGCTGGGACTCCTCCCCCTCACCTCAATGTAAATTAAACAGGAGTAAAATAAACAATTGGTAACCCCACTTAAAATGCTGCATGAGACACTGCACATTGATATAGTTCTGTGAAAATGATTGTCTTCTGTGCAAATTTAAAGAAAGTATACAGTGGAAATGACAAATGATAGTTGATACTTAGAATAGTTTATTTATGCATTATTTTGTTTTTTCTTTAATCCTACATGGGCTGTGACTTAAAGTTTAACTTTTTGTGTTTTGTCAAGAGGATTATTTGTAATATGTATATTTTCAGAATGTGCTTGCTCTATTTTGGGCCGAAGTAAAACAAAGAAAACAATGTGAAGTTGTCGTCGTATTTTTATGTTATCATGCCATGATTTTACTCGACCCCTGAGCTAAAATGAGTTTGACACCCCTGCCGTAGTGTGTTGTTCATCTATTAATGACCAAACCGTGTCTTGTGAACAACGAGCTTACACTCACACATTAATTCCCCCCTCTATGAATGCAACCAAACATGTCTTCTTCTTTAAGTTTACCTGAAAATCATTATCCAGCACCATCTGCTGGTCACATTGTGTACCACAGTTAGTTTAGCTACCAACCGAACCACACTGCCCCAATAATAAATATATAAATAAGATGATGACATCACCAAGCAAGCTCTCGCCACAAATACATTGCAGTCCTGTAGGAAACACCATACTACCTGTGATCAGTTTTACTTTTTTAAGTGTCAACAAGGCACAGGTATGTTCACAGGTTACAAAGATACAAAATCCGTACTTCTTGATCCCTTTAAAGGGGAACATTATCACAATTTCAGAAGGGTTAAAACCATTAAAAATCAGTTCCCAGTGGCTTATTTTATTTTTCGAAGTTTTTTTCAAAATTTTACCTATCACGCAATATCCCTAAAAAAAGCTTCAAAGTGCCTGATTTTAACCATCGTTATATACACCCGTCCATTTTCCTGTGACGTCACACAGTGATGCCAATACAAACAAACATGGCGGATAGAACAGCAAGCTATAGCGACATTAGCTCGGATTCAGATTCGGATTTCAGCGGCTTAAGCGATTCAACAGATTACACATGTATTGAAACGGATGGTTGTAGTGTGGAGGCAGGTAGCGAAAACGAAATTGAAGAAGAAACTGAAGCTATTGAGCCATATCGGTTTGAACCGTATGCAAGCGAAACCGACACGACAGCCAGCGACACGGGAGAAAGCGAGGACGAATTCGGCGATCGCCTTCTAACCAACGATTGGTATGTGTTTGTTTGGCACTAAAGGAAACTAACAACTATGAAATAGGTTTACAGCATAAGAAATACATTTGGCAACAACATGCACTTTGAGAGTGCAGACAGCCCAGTTTTCATCAATTAATATATTCTGTAGACATACCCTCATCCGCTTTCTTTTCCTGAAAGCTGATCTGTCCAGTTTTGGAGTTGATGTCAGCAGGCCAGGGAAGCTAGGGTCGATATTCTTCTATGCCATCTCTGTCGTAGCATAGCTTTCGTCGGTAAAGTGTGCGGAACAAACGTCCAATTTCTTGCCACTTCCGCATCTTTGGGCCACTGGTGCAACTTGAATCCGTCCCTGTTCGTGTTGTTACACCCTCCGACAACACACCGACGAGGCATGTCTCTAAGGTACGGAAAACAGTCGAAAAAACGGAAAATAACAGAGCTGATTTGACTCGGTGTTTGTAATGCGTTTGTGAAAATGGCGGATTGCTTCCCGATGTGACGTCACGTTGTGACTTCATCGCTCCGAGAGCGAATAATAGAAAGGCTTTTAATTCGCCAAAATTCACCCATTTAGAGTTCGGAAATCGGTTAAAAAAATATGTGGTCTTTTTTCTGCAACATCAAGGTATATATTGACGCTTACATAGGTCTGGTGATAATGTTCCCCTTTAATCACCAAGGCCATAAATAATCGCCTTCAGATGACTGCTTCCGGATGAATATATGTGAATATAAATGTATAACAAATTGATGGATATCTTTGTAAAAAGATGATATTTTCAAGTATTTATTTTGACAACCAATACTTTGTTGCATGATCAATCAGTCCAACTTCATTAGTAGAGCATTTTTCATACATAAAAGGAAGAGATTTTAAAAACAATGCCTCCCACCCTCATTACATAAATACAAACCCAGATTCAGTCGATGCCTCCCACCCCATCACCACCACCCACTGTAAATATAACACTCGACAACTGAAATATCCAGCCATCCATCCATTTTCTATCGCTTGTCCCTTACAGGGACCGTTGCTGGAGCCTAACACAGCTGCACACGGGCGGAAGGCGGGGTACACCCTGGACAAGTCACCAACTCATCGCAGGGCCAACACAGATTTAGGTGGTAGCGGGGGGTGTATATTGTAGCATCCCGGAAGAGTTAGTGCTGCAAGGGGTTCTGGGTATATGTTCTGTTGTGTTTATGTTGTGTTACGGTGTGGATGTTCTCCCGAAATGTGTTTGTCATTCTTGTTTGGTGTGGGTTCACAGTGTGACATAGGGCTGCAACAACTAATCGATTAAATCGATTATAAAAATAGTTGGCGATTAATTTAGTCATCGATTCGTTGGACCTATGCTATGCGCATGCGCTACTTTTTTTTATTTATAAACCTTTATTTATAAACTGCAACATTTACAAACAGCTGAGAAACAATCATCAAAATAAGTATGGTGCCAGGATGGCGCCAGTATGCTGTTTTTTCCCCCCAATAAAATACTGGAAAGGATAGAAATGTAGTTCGATTAATCGAAGTAATAATCGACAGATTCATTGATTATCAAATTAGTTGTTAGTTGCAGCCCTAGTGTGGCGCATATTTGTAACAGTGTTAAAGTTGTTTATACGGCCACCCTCAGTGTGACCTGTATGTCTGTTGATCAAGTATGCCTTGCATTAACTTATGTGTGTGTTAAAGCCGCATATATTATGTGACTGGGCCGGCACGCTGTTTGTACGGAGGAAAAGCGGACATGACGACAGGTTGTAGAGGACGCTAAAGGCAGTGCCTTAAAAAGGTACGCCCCCAATATTGTTGTCCGGGTGGAAATCAGGAGAATGTTTGCCCCGGGAGATTTTCGGGAGGGGCACTGAAATTCGGGAATCTCCCGGGAAAATCGGGAGGGTTGGCAAGTATGCTGGTATAGGCTCCAGCACCCCCCGCGACCCCGAAAGGGACAAACGGTAGAAAATGGATGGATGGATGGATAATGCAAAATGTTTTGCTTTTTTTTCCTGTGAAAATTTTAAACAATTTGTGAACCACATAAAATATCCATCCATCCATTTTCTACCGCTTATTCCCTTTGGGGTCGCGGGGGGCGCTGGAGCCTATCTCAGCTACAATCGGGCGGAAGGTGGGGTACACCCTGGACAAGTCGCCACCTCATCGCAGGGCCAACACAGATAGACAGACAACATTCACACTCACATTCACACACTAGGGCCAATTGAGTGTTGCCAATCAACCTATCCCCAGGTGCATGTCTTTGGAAGTGGGAGGAAGCCGGAGTACCCGGAGGGAACCCACGCAGTCACGGGGAGGACATGCAAACTCCACACAGAAAGATCCCGAGCCCGGCATTGAACCCAAGACTACTCAGGACCTTCGTATTGTGAGGCAGATGCACTAACCCCTCTGCCACCGTGCTGCCCCCACATAAAATATGACGGACCAAATCTGGCGCTCGCGCCTCAAGTTTGAGACCTTGTCTTGTCATTAAAGTTTAACAGCAACCATTTTGCCTTTACATGTTTACACAACATTGCACTTTTTGAGGATGTTGAGGACAGCACGGTGAAAAAGGTGTGAGGGGTGGTGGTGGTGGGGGGGGTGAGGTGGGCGGGGTTTGGTGGTAGCGGGGGGGCTGGGGGGGTATATTGTAGCATCCCGGAAGAGTTAGTGCTGCAAGGGGTTCTGGGTATTTGTTTATGTTGTGTTACGGTGCGGATGTTCTCCCAAAATGTGTTTGTCATTCTTGTTTAGTGTGGGTTCACAGTGTGGCGCATATTTGTAACAGTGTTAAAGTTGTTTATACGGCCACCCTCAGTGTGACCTGTATGGCTATTGATCAAGTATGCCTTGCATTCACTTATGTGTGTGTTAAAGCCGCATATATTATGTGACTGAGCCGGCACGCTATTTGTACGGAGGAAAAGCAGACGTGACGACAGGTTGTAGAGGACGCTAAAGGCAGTGCCTAAAAGGTGCGCCCCCAATATTGTCGTCTGGGTGGAAATCGGGAGATATTCGGGAGAATGTTTGCCCCGGGAGATTTTCGGGAGGGGCACTGAAATTTGGGAGTCTCCCGGGAGGGTTGGCAAGTATGCTGGTATAGGCTCCAGCACCCCCCGTGACCCCGAAAGGGACAAACTGTAGAAAATTGATGGATGGATAATGCATAATGTTTTGCATTATATTATTTGTTTTTTCAGTAATGCGGACGCTGTATCGATCCGTTGTGGTGATGAAGGAGCTGAGCCGGAAGGCAAAGCTCTCAATTTACCGGTCGATCTACGTTCCCATCCTCACCTATGGTCATGAGCTTTGGGTTATGAATGAAAGGACAAGATCACGGGTACAAGTGGCCGAAATGAGTTTCCTCCGCCGGGTAGCGGGGCTCTCCCTTAGAGATAGGGTGAGAAGCTCTGCCATCCGGGGGGAGCTCAAAGTAAAGCCGCTGCTCCTCCACATCGAGAGGAGCCAGATGAGGTGGTTCGGGCATCTGGTCAGGATGCCACCCGAACGCCTCCCTAGGGAGGTGTTTAGGGCACGTCCGACCTATAGGAGGCCACGAGGAAGACCCAGGACACGTTGGGAAGACTATGTCTCCCGGCTGGCCTGGGAACGCCTCGGGGTCCCCCGGGAAGAGCTGGACGAAGTGGCTGGGGAGAGGGAATTCTGGGCTTCCCTGCTTAGGCTGCTGCCCCCGCGACCCGACCTCGGATAAGCGGAAGAAGATGGATGGATGGTTTTGCATTTTTTTCTGTGAAAATTTAAAGAAATTTGAGGACCACATAAAATATGACGGACCAAATCTGGCGCTCACGCCTCAAATTTGACACTTCTAGGGTCAAGTTTAACGGCAACCATTTTGCCTTTACATGTTGTACACAACATTGCACTTTGTGAGGATGTTGACAAACAAAACAGGTCCCCATTTAAGAACGGCAACATTAAATTGCATAATATTCCTTTTACAGCCGACATGAATCAACATTAAGTGGATGATATCGACAGGAAGCCGTGTAAATAAGGGAACCAGCACAACACGTGTAGCTGAACTTGGCGTTCAACAAAGCTCTCTAAAGTCTAAACATGTCTTTTTGCTTTTGAAATGACTTTTACTTACACTTTTGCTGTCAGCGTGAAACAAAGCGAGTCTTGCCTGTGGGGGACAAAGGGAATCCCGGTGTCTTCTTCTCACAGCCCACGGCGCTTCTTCCCTGAACACACGCCGCTCACTCCTACCGAGTTTCTTCTCTCCACGGGCGGACTCGGACTCTTGCTTTCCCCGCTTCTCGGAGTCACTTCACCCGGGCTTCATCGTCACTTATTTCCACGCAAATGTTCCACAAAAGCATCGAGTGGGAAAAAAAAAACTCCTCGTTCTTCCTTCCCAAGTTGAAGGTTGGCTCCGGAAAGACTGCGCTCCATCCAGCGGGACTTGGTGGGTGCTATATAGGCCTCCTCCGTCCAATGAGCAGGCGGGATGCGTGGACCAATTGAGAGACATGAAGAGGGGACGGAGGACCACGCATCTCTGCCTGCGTGGACCGTGACAGCGAACAGTGTTGGGGAAAGTATTTTTACAAATATTTAGTTACAGTAACTTCCGCTAAATGTAATCAAATTAGTAAGTCGTCATAAGTTACCAGGGGAAAAATAATTTTACACTGTGAAAAAAAACAGTATTCATCCATTCATCCTGTCATGATCCGGATCATGTTATTGTTATGTTATGTTACTTTTGGACTCCCTGAGTTCTTTTTTGTGTGCACCCTTGTTAGTTACCATGGTTACTTATTATTTCCACCTGTCTCTGATTAGTGTTCGCCCGCTCACCTGCTTCCCGAGCACTAATCAGAGGCATTATTTATTAGCATTATTGTTTGCTGTATGCAACACGTAGGTTGATTTCTTGTTTCTTGGCTTCTAGTTCATGATTCCAGTAAGTGGTTTGCCTTAGCTTTCCGTGCGATCGGCACGTTTTCCTGTATTCTTGTGTTTTGCATGATTTAGGGCAGGGGTCACCAACGCGGTGCCCGCGGGCACCAGGTCGCCCGTAAGGACCACATCAGTCGCCCGCTGGCCTAGCTGTTCTAAAAATAGCTCAAATAGCAGCACTTACCAATTAAGTGAGCTGCCTCTATTTTTTAAATTGTATTTATTTACTAGCAAGCTGGTCTCGCTTTGCTCAACATTTTTAATTCTAAGAGACAAAACTCAAATAGAATTTGAAAATCCAAGAAAATATTTTAAAGACTTGGTCTTCACTTGCTTAAATAAATTCTTTTTTTTTTTTTTTTACTTTGCTTCTTATAACTTTCAGAAAGACAATTTTAGAGAAAAAAATACAACCTTAAAGGGGAACATTATCACCAGACCTATGTAAGCGTCAATATATATCTTGATGTTGCAGAAAAAAGACCATATATTTTTTTAGCCGATTTCCAAACTCTAAATTGGTGAATTTTGGCGAATTAAACGCCTTTCTATTATTCGTTGTGACGTCACATCGGGAAGCAATCCGCCATTTTCTCAAACACATTACAAACACCGAATCAAATCAGCTCTGTTATTTTCCGTTTTTTCGACTGTTTTCCGTACCTTGGAGACATTATGCCTCGTCGGTGTGTTGTCGGAGGGTGTAACAACACCAACAGGGACGGATTCAAGTTGCACCAGTGGCCCAAAGTCGCGAAAGTGGCAAGAAATTGGACGAAATTTGTTCAAAATACGAGGGTGTGGGGAAAGCAGACGAAAATGGTCAGTCGTTCGTTCCGCACACTTTACCGACGAAAGCTATGCTACGACAGAGATGGCAAGAATGTGTGGATATCCTGCGACACTCAAAACAGATGCATTTCCAACTGGACTGGACAGATCAGCTTTCAGGAAAAGAGGATGAGGGTATGTCTACAGAATATATTAATTGATGAAAATTGGGCTGTCTGCACTCTCAAAGTGCATGTTGTTGCCAAATGTATTTCATATGCTGTAAACCTAGTTCATAGTTGTTAGTTTCCTTTAATGCCAAACAAACACATACCAATCGTTGGTTAAAAGGCGATCGCCGAATTCGTCCTCGCTTTCTCCCGTGTCGCTGGCTGTCGTGTCGTTTTCGCTTGCATACGGTTCAAACCGATATGGCTCAATAGCTTCAGTTTCTTCTTCAATTTCGTTTTCGCTACCTGCCTCCACATTACAACCATCCGTTTCAATACATGCGTAATCTGTTGAATCGCTTAAGCCGCTGAAATCTGAGTCTGAATCCGAGCTAATGTCGCTATACCTTGCTGTTCTATCCGCCATGTTTGTTTGTATTGGCATCACTGTGTGATGTCACAGGAAAATGGACGGGTGTATATAACGATGGTTAAAATCAGGCACTTTGAAGCTTTTTTTTAGGGATATTGCGTGATTGGAAAATTTTGAAAAAAAACTTTGAAAAATAAAATAAGCCACTGGGAACTGATTTTAATGGTTTTAACCCTTCTGAAATTGTGATAATGTTCCCCTTTAAAAATGATTTTAGGATTTTTAAACACATATACTTTTACCTTTTAAATTCCTTCCTCTTCTTTCCTGATAATTTAAATCAATGTTCAAGTAAAAAAAAATTGTTTTATTGTAAAGAATAATAAATACATTTTAATTTAATTCTTCATTTTAGCTTTTGTTTTTTCGACGAATAATATTTGTGAAATATTTCTTCAAACTTATTATGATTAAAATTTAAAAAAAATATTTTGGCAAATCTAGAAAATCTGTAGAATCAAATATAAATCTTATTTCAAAGTCCTTTGAATATCTTTGAAAATTTTTGTTCTGGAAAATCTAGAAGAAATAATGATTTGTCTTTGTTAGAAATATAGCTTGGTCCAATGTTATATATTCTAACAAAGTGCAGATTGGATTTTAACCTATTTAAAACATTTCATCAAAATTCTAAAATTAATCTTAATCAGGAAAAATTACTAATATTGTGCCATAAATTATTTTTTAAATTTTTCAAAAAGATTCAAATTAGCTAGTTTTTCTCTTCTTTTTTTCGGTTGAATTTTGAATTTTAAAGAGTCGAAATTGAAGATAAACTATGTTTCAAAATGTAATTTTAATTTTTTTCGTGTTTTCTCCTCTTTTAAACCGTTCAATTAAGTGTTTTTTTCATCATTTATTCTCTACAAAAAACCTTCCGTAAAAGATAAATATCATTAATTATTAATAATAACATAGAGTTAAAGGTAAATTGAGCAAATTGGCTATTTCTGGCAATTTATCTAAGTGTGTATCAAACTGGTAGCCCTTCGCATTAATCAGTACCCAAGAAGTAGCTCTTGGTTTCAAAAAGGTTGGGGACCCCTGATTTAGGGACAATAAATCATCTCCCACCTCACGCTTTCGTCCGGAGTTGTCCCTCTGCATCCCGGAAGAACGACCCCGCAGCGAGCTGCGAGACCCACACGTGACGCATCCATCCATTTTCTTCCGCTTATCCGAGGTCGGGTGGCGGGGGCAGCAGCCTAAGCAGAGAAGCCCAGACTTCCCTCTCCCCAGCCACTTCATCCAGCTCCTCCCAAGGGATCCCGAGGCGTTCCCAGGCCAGCCGGGAGACATAGAGCCTGGTTACATGCACATTTCCAAACGTTTTTTGGACCCCTGCTGTTTAGTTTTCCCTTGGGGAAAACGGTTTGCACTGCACATGCAAACGCGTGAAATCAACTGTTCCAGGCCCCAACCTATGTGCGGGTGAATCGTTTTGGACTGCGGGGTACGCCTGTTCACAACCGTTTAATCACGCATGTATACACCCGAGACCTATTTACTCAGAACGTCATCACGTTGACGGTGTTACGCATACTTGCCAACCCTCCCGATTTTCCCGGGAGACTCAGTTCATCCTGGACAGCTCGAAGGGGAAGGGGTATGCTGCCTGCACATTTTGTAGATCACACTTCTCCATTGAACACGGTGGCCAAACGGATATACTCATTCATGAACAGATTATTTATATATATATATATATATATATATATATATATATATATATATAAAATTCCCAAAATGTTTTGCCTGATATTGAAAATTGGCATATTAATCTTTTAGTGTTCCTTGTCTTCCTGCCAAATAAAATAGGCCTTTTCCTCCTTTGTTCCCAGTAAAATACTCACAATAGGCACCTCCCCCATTAGAAAATGTCAAAAGATCTCACTTTCCTATCAAGTCACAGCATGATTTGTACTTCAGAAACGTAATAACTCACACAAATGACAAAACATACTGTGCCAGTTAAATCTGCCTCCGTTTTCAAAGACTTTAAGGAGTCCCATGTTGCAGACATGAGTTGTGAAGTTCTACGCTGCAGCCCAGAACAGTCGAGAAAGAGAAAAATTATGTGGAAAAAGGGCAAAAGCCTTCTCTTGTTGGGAACTATAATCGTACTCATAAATGTCTGCAGTCATTTTAATAAAGTCTCCCACAGTAAATTCTGGA
>NC_084561.2:23458823-23576323 GCF_033978685.3 Nerophis lumbriciformis | reverse complement strand
GCTGATTGTTCAAGGTTGTGGTCACAATTCTCTCGGTGGGGCGTCAGACTGGACCACATCTTGACGGTGTTAAAAGGTCAAAACGACGACGACTCGCAACTTGGAGTTGCCTGGGAGGAAGCAAAGATCTGTATGCAAGTCTCCCTCAGGGATCAATAAGATATTCCTCATTCTGAATTAATTGTAGTCTGTAACTGTCAAAACAAAGCGAAAGTTTGCCATGTCAAATAAAGTCCTCCCTCCCACTTTACGGTTCATTTAATACTAGAGGTGGGACAAATGCCCCATTCTTCCATGCATCACAATTAGAACATAACGTATTTTTCGGACTATAAGTCGCAATTTTTTCCATAGGGGTGCGACTTATACTCAGGAGCGACTTATGTGTGAAATTATTAACACATTACAGTAAAATATCAAATATTATTTATCTCATTCGCGTAAGAGACTAGACGTATAAGATTTCATGGGATTTAGCGATTAGGAGTGACAGATTGTTTGGTAAACGTATAGCATGTTCTATATGTTATAGTTATTTGAATGACTCTTACCATAATATGTTACGTTAACATACCAGGCACGTTCTCAGTTGGTTATTTATGCCTCATATAACGTACACTTATTCAGCCTGTTGTTCACTATTCTTTATTTATTTTAAATTGCCTTTCAAATGTCTATTCTTGGTGTTGGGTTTTATCAAATAAATTTTCCCCCAAAATGCGACTTATACTCCAGTGCGACTTATATATGTTTTTTTCCTTCTTTATTGTGCATTTTCGGCCGGTGCGACTTATACTCCAAAAAATACGGTGCACAATTTGATTATTTCCGTATTTTAAATAGAGTAATACAGATGGTTCTAAAACGTGGCATTAATGCTAATGTTGTCCAGCTCCAGAAACTAATAAATATTTTGTACACTTCCAACAGTTGTCTAATAAGCAACACGTTACGGCAGAGAAAAAACAGCTAAGAAGAGGAAATTAGCAAGTAGAATAATATGTCAAGAAAGATAATATCTTTACATGAATGAGTAGATAGACGACACACGCCTTGGAGCCCAAGTTTATGGCGACTAAGATCAAAGAGTCTGAACATTCTGTGCTTTTAGGAGGCACAGAAATTCAATCAAAGATGCCTGCTCGCCAAGTAGAGATGTATTTTTTTTTACTTATCAGGCAACTACAATTCTCACGTATCTAGTCTTCCATATAGTGTACATTTATATATTAGAACAAACAGTAATGACACAATACTGCATATGAAAGTAGCCAAAGGAGGAGACTTTTAGGAAAAATAATTAAATATAATATATTAAACATTAATATTATATATCTAATTATTAATATGTATTTGATATTTGAGTAGCTATTTAAGTTTTCATGTTAAAACTATATAGGTTTTAAGAGTGTATTTTGTATTTTTTGGGGTATAGAAAGTGTTTATAAGTGTGTGTGAAAGCTGTGTTGAGAGGGATTATAATCAAATCAAACTTTATTTAGATAGCACTTTTCATGCAAAGGCAAGTAGCAAACAAAGTGCTGCAGAAAACAAAACAAAACAAACAGACAAAAAATAACAATAATAGAAGAAGGGAAGAAAACAAAACTCTATACTCTCGGCAGGGTCCTTGAGGGTGCATGGGAGTTTGCCCAACCAGTCCACATGTTCTTTGTGGACTTGGAGAAGGCATTTGACCTGCTCAGAGAGTATGGGGTATCGGACTGTCTATGATTGTGGCGGTCCGCTCCCTGTATGATCAGTGTCAGAGCTTGGTCCGCATTGCCGGCAGTAAGTCGGACCCGTTTCCAGTGAGGGTTGGACTCTGCCAAGGCTGCCCTTTGTCACTGATTCTGTTCATAACTTTTATGGACAGAACTTCTAGGCACAGTCAGGGCGTTGAGGGGATCCGGTTAGGATTAGGTCTCTGCTTTTTGCAGATGATGTGGTCCTGATGGCTTCATCTGGCCAGGATCTTCAGCTCTCGCTGGATCGGTTCGCAGCCGAGTGTGAAGCGACTGGGATGAGAATCAGCACCTACAAGTCCGAGTCCATGGTTCTCGCCCGGAAAAGGGTGGAGTGCCATCTCCAGGTTGGGGAGGAGACCCTGCCCCAAGTGGAGGAGTTCAAGTACCTCGGAGTCTTGTTCACGAGTGAGGGAAGAGTGGATCGTGAGATCGACAGGCGGATCGGTGCGGCGTCTTCAGTAATGCGAATGCTGTATCGATCCGTTGTGGTGAAGAAGGAGCTGAGCCGAAAGGCAAAGCTCTCAATTTACTGGTCGATCTACGTTCCCATCCTCACCTATGGTCATGAGCTCTGGGTTATGACAGAAAGGACAATATCACGGGTACAAGCGGCCGAAATATGTTTCCTCCGCAGGGTGGCGAGGCTCTCGCTTAGAGATATGGTGAGAAACTCCGTCATCCGTGAGGAGCTCAAAGTAAAGCCGCTGCTCCTCCACATGGAGAGGAGCCAGATGAGGTGGTTTGGGCATCTGGTCAGGATGCCACCCGAACGCCTCCCTAGGGAGGTGTTTAGGGCACGTTCGACCGGTAGGAGGCCACGGGGAAGACCCAGGACACGTTGCGTAGACTATGTCTCCCGGCTGGCCTGGGAACGCCTCGGAATCTCCCGGGAAGAGCTGGACGAAGTGGCTGGGGAGAGGAAAGTCTGGGCTTCCCTGCTTAGGCTGCTGCCCCCGCGACCCGACCTCGGATAAGCGGAAGAAGATGGATGGATGGATGGACTCGGTAAAGAATCTCGGAATTATCTTCGATCCAACTCTCTCATTGGAGTCACACATTAAGAGTGTTACTAAAACGGCTTTCTTTCATCTCCGTAATATCGCTAAAATTCGTTCCATTTTGTCTATCACTGACGCTAAGATCATTATTCATGCGTTCATTACGTCTCATCTCGATTATTGTAACGTATTATTTACGGGTCTCCCTATGTCTAGCGCAGTGGTTCTTAACCTGGGTTCGATGGAACCCTAGGGTTTCGGTGAGTCGGCCTCAGGGGTTCGGCGGAGGTCAAAACACACCCGACTCATCGTGTAAATACAAACTTCTCCCTACAGGCGTATTACGGATACGGCAACAGCTGACTGATTTGCAAGTGTGTAATTTGTTGTGAGTTTATGCATGTGTTGGTTTTGTTGTTTGAACAAGGTGATGTTCATGCACGGTTCATTTTATGCACCAGTAAAAAAACATGGTAACACTTTAGTATGGGGAACATATTCAGCATTAATTAGCTGCTTATTAACATGCAAATTAGTAACATATTGGCCCTTAACTAGTCATTATTAAGTACTTATTAATGCCTTATTCTGCATGGCCTTATTAAAACCCTAACCCTCTAATCCTGACCCTAACCCTAACCAAATAACTCTAAATTAAGTCTTTATTACTTAGAATATGTTCCCCTGGTGTCCAAAAATCTCAAAATTAAGTCTTCGTTACTTAGAATATGTTCCCCATACTAAAGTGTTACCAAAAACATATAACTTTGTCTTGAATTTGAATTTTTTTTTTTTTTTTTTTTTTCACTAAAGAAAGGTTCGGTGAATGCGCATATGAAACTGGTGGGGTTCGGTACCTCCAACAAGGTTAAGAACCACTGATCTAGCGTTAAAAGATAACAGTTGGTCCAAAATACGGCTGCTACACTGCAAAAAGTCAGTGTTCAAAAACAAGAAAAAAATAAAATAAAATTAGGGACATTTTACTTGAACTAAGCAAAATTACCTGCCAATACAACAAGAAAATTTGGCTTGTCAAGACTTTCCAAAACAAGTAAAATTATCTAACCTCAATGAACCCAAAAATACCTTAAAATAAGTATTTTCTCACTAATAACAAGTGCACTTTTCTTGGTAGAAAAAACAGAGATCTTTTTGCTCAATATATTGAAAAATATTCTTAAATTACCGTAAGTAAATGCTAGTGCCATTATCTTGACATAATGATATGCGCTAGGCATGATTTTTTTTTTCATGCTTGAAGAAATTATTACTTTAAAAAAGTAGTTTTATACTTGTGAGTGTTGATGACACAGCTTTGCATCAGTTGATATTCTAGTTTCAAGCATGTTTTACTCAATATAGGTCATCAAATCTCAGCAACAAGCTGTAGTATCTTACTGAGATCATTTAGGACCAAAACCCTTAAAACAAGTAAAACACTTTTAACATAAAAACTGCTTAGTGAGAAGAATTATCTTATCACAGAAAATAAACAAATATCACCCTTATTTGAGATATCTAATCTTACTTGGATTTCAGTTTTTGCAGTGTAGACTTTTGACAAGAACAATAAAGTTTGATTACCTGCACTGGCTTCCTGTGCACTTAAGATGAGACTCCAAGGTTTAAAATACTAAACGGTCTAGCTCCATCCTATCTTGCTGATTGTATTGTACCATATGTTCCGACCAGAAATCTGCGTTCTAGGCACTCCGGCTTTTTAGTGATTCCCAGAGCCCAAAAAAGTCTGCGGGCTTTAGAGCGTTTTCTATTCGGGCTCCAGTACTCTGGAATGCCCTCCCGGTAACAGTTAGAGATGCTACCTCAGTAGAAGCATTTAAGTCCCATCTTAAAACTCATTTATACACCATAGCCTTTAAATAGGCCCCTTTTAGGAAGTCTAAGTCTAAGTCTTTTTAGACAAGTTGATCTGCCGTCTCTCTTTTCTGCTCTTCCCCCCTCTCCTGCGTGGACAGCTTCCACGGAGGAGCTGTTCAAAGTTGGGACCCGGGATGGACCACTGCTCTATGCATCAGTTGGAGACGTCTCTGTGCTGCTGACGTGTCTACACACAAGAGTCTCCCCTGCTGGCTTCACTAGGAACTGGACTCTCACGTTATTAACTCGGCATCCATTGCACCAGTCACCCAAGGGGGGATCCCCACATCTGCGGTCCCTTCCAAGGGTTCTCATTGTCCCCATTGGGTTGAGTTTTTTCTTGCCCTGATTTGGATCTGAGGATGTCGTTGTGGCTTGTGCAGCCCTTTGAGAAATATGTCATTAAGGGCTATATAAGTAAACTTTGATTGATTGATTAAAGGGCTAGAATGAAGGATACCTCTATATTCCGTTAAAAGGGTGTCGCCATGGTGATAAGGAGGGGACATGCGCCAAAGCCTTTAATGGGCTATCTTTGGGTCAGTGGACTGAAGGGTGTCTCATCAACAATCACATCCCTCGGCATAAAGAACCACTTCTGATTACGTACATATCTTGTTTGTCGTCTGGTTGAAAGGCCATATTATTAGTACGGGAGCGTGTTGGTGCGGAAGGGGATGATGAAGATTAAGATGTCCATCTGTTGCAAAATAGTCAGCTCAGATGAGGATGTGAGGCCGACAGCTGATCTCGCCCTGCAGGGTGTGTATGCCAAAATAGTTGAGAGTTCACGTGTCTCAATCAGGAAGAAAACCAATCGTTAAATCAGGGCTCGGTACAAAAATACCTCATTGGGTGTCATTGGTGTGAAAGAGCGTGGAGCGTTCAGCTGCATTCAGTAAGGAAGTGCCGACTAAATACATGCACCTGCATCGTGATTACAGGGAAGAGACTGACTGATGTCTATGGCTGTTTCAATGAATCAATCAATGAACACAAGTGCATACTCAAAAGCTGTGATTCCAGTTACTTGGCTAAACAAAGCAAACATGGGTTTTTTCGTGAAAAATCATACAAAGAGTAATATATTACCCTCAAAAAAGATATTATTTTGTAACAACTGTGCCTGTGGGAACTCCATTTTGACAAAACTGAATTACTGTACCATAGGCTTTTTGATTGATTGATTGAGACTTTTATTAGTAGGTTGCACAGTGAAGTACATATTCCGTACAATTGACCACTAAATGGTAACACCCGAATAAGTTTTTCAACTTGTTTAAGTCGGGGTCCACTTAAATTGATTCATGATACAGATATATACTATCATATATACTATCATCATAATACAGTCATCACACAAGATAATTATCAGGGTGTATACATTGAATTATTTACATTATTCACAGGCGCCGATCTACATTTCTGCCAGTGGGTACTCGGTGTGTGTGTGTATTAGTGTTGTCCCGATACCAATATGTTGGTACCGGTACCAAAAGTATTTCAGTACTTTTCCTAATAAAGGGGACCACAAAAAATTTAATGATTGGCTTTATTTTTTATTTTATTTTTTAGGGTACATTAAACATATGTTTCTTATTGCAAGTTTGTCCTTAAATAAAATAGTGAACATACAAGACAACTTGTCTTTTAGTAGTAAGTAAACAAACAAAGGCTCCTAATTTAGTCTGCTGACATATGCAGTAACATATTGTGTCATTTTCCATTCTATTATTTTGTGAATATTATTAAGGACAAGTGGTAGAAAATAAATGATTAATGTACTTATTCATTTACTGTTAATATCTGCTTACTTTCTCTTTTAACATGTTCTATCTACACTTCTGTTAAAATGTAATAATCACTTATTCTTCTGTTGTTTGATACTTTACATTAGTTTTGGATGATACCACAAATTTGGGCATCAATCCGATACCAAGTAGTTACAGGATCATACATTGGTCATATTCAAAGTCCTCATGTGTCCAGGGACATATTTACTGAGTTTATAAATATAAAATAAATTTAAAAAAACCGAAAGAAGATGTTGTGATGCTAAAAAATATTGATGTAATCATAGTAGTATAGACTAGATACGCCATTGTACTTGGTATCATTACAGTGGATGTTAGGTGTAGATCCACCCATGCCATTTGTTTATATTGTAGCGTCCCGGCAGAGTTGGTGCTGCAGGGAATTCTGGTAATTTGTTCTGTAGTGTTTATGTTGTGTTGCGGTGCAAATATTCTTCCAAAATGTGTTTGGCGTTGTTGTTTAGTTTGGTTTCACTATATGGCACATATTTATGACAGTGTTGGCATTGTTCATACTGCTACCCTTAGTGTGACATGTATGGCTGTTGAGTAAGTATGACCTTCATTCGCTCGTGTGCAGTGTGTTCAAAGTCAAGATGGTTGTGTCATTAGCTCATTATCATGTACAATGAAATTTTGATTGGAGTTTGTTAATCATAGACTATATGATTTGTGACTATTATTATGTAAAACAGACCAAACTGGGCATAAAATTAATAACAATTTCCGGCATTTCCTCAGCAGGAGCTCTCTGCATTAGGGACTCTCAGGTGACTGAGCATGTGGGCATACCTACGTAAGGAGGGAGAGGCACTGTTTTTTTAATGTAAGGCACTTCGTACTACATTTTATACTTATGAAAAGTGCTATACAAATCCAGTTTGATGTAATTAGTCCACAAACTGGACATTGTAGGATTACATGATTCTTACTTTGTTAAACTGTTGATCATTATTCCACCCTAGTAGTAGTTGTGTTTGCACAAGTGAAAGTCTACTTCCTGAAGTGAACTTGCTGGGATTCTAAAGCTGTTTTGTTGATATTAACACAACCACCTTAAAAGTAGCGCGCCATAGTACATCGAAGTTAGTAAGTAGTTATGTACTGGAACGACATTATTCCTAACACTGTTAATAATAGAAATAATACAACTACTTACCATTGCAGCACACTTCGGTCAACAAGAGATCAAACAAACACTGATTCCCTAGGTTGGGAGGCCACATTGCCAAAAAACTAAGGACTTATGTAACCTAGGAGCTTGCTTACTTCAGATATTTTAGGTCCTCTTTTTTTCATCACTTGGACTATTAAAATGGAGACCCATGAGTTCAGTTCAAAAAACTTGTGAGACACACATTTTTGCTGCAGATACTTAAAAACACAAGAGTGTTGTCACAGAGATGATCTTTGACTATTTTTGGGAAAAATGTTCTTAAAAACAGCAGAGCACTCATGTAACAGACAAAATAAATAGACCAAAAATTAAAAGTCTACTGTGAAGGAAGCTGGTTCTGCGAAGTCTGGCCCCCAGTCTTTAATTTTCTGGAAATGTGGCCCTCAAAACGATTTACCGTATTTTTCGGACTATAAGCCGCAGTTTTTTTCATAGTTTGGCCGGGGGTGCGACTTATACTCAGGAGCGACTTATGTGTGAAATTATTAACACATTACCGTAAAATATCAAATGATATTATTTAGCTCATTCACGTAAGAGACTAGACGTATAAGATTTCATGGGATTTAGCGATTAGGAGTGACAGATTGTTTGGTAAACGTATAGCATGTTCTATATGTTATAGTTATTTGAATGACTCTTACCATAATATGTTACGTTAACATACCAGGCACGTTCTCAGTTGGTTATTTATGCCTCATATAACGTACACTTATTCAGCCTGTTGTTCACTATTCTTTATTCATTTTAAATTGCCTTTCAAATGTCTATTCTTGGTGTTGGGTTTTATCAAATACATTCCCCCAAAAAATGCGACTTATACTCCAGTGCGACTTATATATGTTTTTTTCCTTCTTTATTGTGCATTTTCGGCCGGTGCGACTTATACTCCGGAGCGACTTTTACTCTGAAAAATACGGTAGTTGAATATTCCTGGTATAAAAGGGACAAGCCTTAGCCTGAACGGTCATTTTCAGCAAGTGTTTGACTTGTCTCTATTCAAGAGTGTAACATCATTTCTGGACGGTAAAAAGTGCAGCCCTCAAAAACTGCTTTTTGAAATTCCATCCATCCATTTTCTACCGCTTGTCCCTTTTGGGGTCGCAGGGCGTCGCTGGAGCCTATCTCAGCTGCATTTGGGCGGAAGGCGGGGTACACCCTGGACAAGTCGCCACCTCATCGCAGGCTTTTTGAAATTGTACCCCCCAAATTACATTAATGCGAGCAAGGTAACACCATCTAAACAGGTGCTTGGTAAATAAGCCCAAATAAGCCTCTCTAATCAGAACGCGTGGTAAAGAAAAAGCACAAAAAAAGACAACATCAAAAAGGTTTCATAATCAAACACACAGGTACCGTTATAAAAGCCTCATGGGTTGGCCAAAGCTTCCACTCCAATTTTAGTAGTAAAACAAGGGGTACAGCGATTCTAATACATAAGAAAATCCAGTTTCGTCCAACAAATCTTACAGCTGACCACAAAGGCTGTTTTGTCAAAGTCTAAGGCTCCCTTAAAAATGAACCGGTGGTTCTTGTCAATTTGTATGCACCAAACTGGGATGATAAGGCATTTGCTAAGAGAGTATTTTCAATAATACCAGATTTAAACGCTCACCACTTAGATAAATCTTGCCCAAGACAAAGTTCTCCTTCTAAAATGGCTAAAGTAATTTCATTATGTATGGATCAAATATGGAAGCGTGGACCCATGGAGCTTCCTCCATCAGGATAAAAAAACTATTTTTGTTTTTATTCTCAGGTTCATAAAACATTCTCAAGAATTGATTATTTCTATATTGATAATGACTTCCCTACTGTTGTCGATAACATAGAATATTCAGCAATAGTGATATTTGACCATGCTCCATTGTTGCTCGACCATTCGTTTTCACTCTTACAAAAAACACGCCCTTTATGGAGGTTGGATTGCACACTGTTGAACGATGACGGGTTCTGTCAAATGATCTGTAGAGTATTCGATGATTTCCTTATGACTAACAAGAGTGATATAACTTCCCTATCCCTACTTTGAGAAAAACAATAAAGGTGGTAGTCCGAGGAGAGATTATATCGTACAGTGCAAAACTTAATAAAATGAAAAAACAAAAAAAGAAACAGCTTATTGAGAGCACAACAGAATTGGACAGACAATTAGCAATTTCACCATCACCTGAACTGGATAAACAGAGACAAAACCTTCAAATGAAATTGAATTTAAAGGCCTACTGAAACCCACTACTACCGACCACGCAGTCTGATAGTTTATATATCAATGGTGAAATCTTAACATTGCAACACATGCCAATACGGCCGGGTTAGCTTACTAAAGTGCAATTTTAAATTTCGCGCGAAATATCCTGCTGAAAACGTCTCGGTATGATGACACCTGCGCGTGACGTCACGGATTGTAGAGGACATTTTGGGACAGCATGGTGGCCAGCTATTAAGTCGTCTGTTTTCATCGCAAAATTCCACAGTATTCTGGACATCTGTGTTGGTGAATCTTTTGCAATTTGTTCAATGAACAATGGAGACAGCAAAGAAGAAAGCTGTAGGTGGGAAGCGGTGTATTGCGGCAGGTGTTATGCCGGATAACGCACCCCCGCCGTAGAATGCACCCCCTGACTGTTTTGCCGGATAACACAGCCGGTGTTTCATTGTTTACATTCCCGAAAGATGACAGTCAAGCTTTACCATTGGCCTGTGGAGAACTGGGACAACAGAGACTCTTACCAGGAGGACTTTGAGTTGGATGCGCAGACACGGTACCGTGAGTACGCATGCAGCTGCGGCTTCCAAACATTTGATCGCTTGCCCGTACGTGCGTGCCGCTATGTGCATGTCACGTACGTAACTTTGGGGACTTTGGGGAAATATATGTGCTGTATGAACTTTGGGGAGGTGAACGGTACTTTGGGCTGTGGGATTGAGTGTGTTGTGCAGGTGTTTGAGTTGTATTGGCGGGTTATATGGACGGGAGGGGGGAGGTGTTTGTTATGCGGGATTAATTTGTGGCATATTAAATATAAGCCTGGTTGTGTTGAGGCTAATAGAGTATATATATGTCTTGTGTTTATTTACTGTTTTAGTCATTCCCAGCTGAATATCAGGTCCCACCCGCCTCTCACAGCATCTTCCCTATCTGAATCACTCCCACTGCCATCTAGTCCTTCACTCTCACTTTCCTCATCCACGAATCTTTCATCCTCGCTCAAATTAATGGGGAAATCGTCGCTTTCTCGGTCCGAATCGCTCTCGCTACTGGTGGCCATGATTGTAAACAATGTGCGGATGTGAGGAGCTCCACAACCTGTGACGTCACGCTATTCGTCTGCTACTTCCGGTACAGGCAAGGCTTTTTTATCAGCGACCAAAAGTTGCGAACTTTATCGTCGATGTTCTCTACTAAATCTTTTCAGCAAAAATATGGCAATATCGCGAAATGATCAAGTATGACACATAGAATGGACCTGCTATCCCCGTTTAAATAAGAAAATCGCATTTCAATAGGCCTTTAATGTCAACACAAGAAACCGAAAAAAATTATTTTATAATCACGTGGAGTTTTTTATGAACATGGTGAGAAAGCAGGACGGATTCTGTCACATCAAATTAAAAAACAAACCATTTCCCAGCAAATTAAACAGATTAAAACATCGTCAAGTGAATTAACAGTAATGCCTTCAGTCATAAACGAGACTGTTACTCTTAACTATATACCTTTTAATCTCCAACCGATAAAACGGCTATGATGAGTTTTCTGGACTGCCTGAAATTCCCACTTATATCATATGCTCAGAAGTACGAATTGGATCGACCTTTAGAAAGTTGTGAAATAATAGTCAATTAAACTAATAAAAAGTGGTAAAGCCTCAGGACCAGATGGCTATCCTATAGAGCATGGGTGTCAAACTCTGGCCCGCGGGCCAAAATTGGCCCGCCGTGTAATTTCACTTGGCCCTTTTGGCGATATCAAATTAACACTAGAGCTGGCCCGCCAATTATATACAGCGGCGGTGCCGCGGTAACACCGCATTCACCGCTAATGCCAACCCTCCCGGGAGACTCCCAAATTACACTGCCCCTCCCGAAAATCATCACGTTAGCTTTTCACACAGTGCTGGCCCAGTCACATGATATGTGCGGCTTCTGCATGCACGCACAAGTGAATGCAACGCATACTTGATCATAAGCGATACAGGTTACACTGAGGGTGGCCGTATAAACACTGTTAGAAATATACGCCACACTGTGAATCCACACCAAACAAGAATGAAAAACACATTTTGGGAGAACATCCGCACCGTAACACAACATAAACACAACAGAACAAATACCCAGAATCCTATGCAGCCCTAACTTTTCCTGGCTACATTATACTCCCCCGCTACCACCAAACCCTGCCCCCCCCAACACCGCCCCCCCTCAACCGATGCACGGAGGGGGGGGTTTATTCAGTGTTTATACGGCCACCCTCAGTGTAACCTGTATCGCTGTTGATCAAGTATGCGTTGCATTCACGTGTGTGTGCGTACAGAAGCCGCACATATCTTTTGACTGGGCCTGTACGTTGTTAGAATGGATGAAAAGCGGACGTGACGACAGCTCGTGCAGTGCCTTTAAGGCACGCCCCCAAGACTGTGGTCCGGGGGGACTACGAGATATAATGACTGATTAACACTTTCGTTCGATAATGAAGGTTGCCTCAGCTCAAAGCCTGAGCCCCGACATTAATGAATTAGCATCCAAGAAAAGATGTCAGGTATCTGGCTTAGGCACATCAGATTAGATCAGTGTGTTGCAAACTGAGCAGTTTAAAGGCCTGAATGGTTGGTTTATTCATTGTTATTTTATTTTCAAATTTATTAGCCTGTGGAAAAAGACTTAGTGAAGGTTGATGTTGATATTTACCTCAGAAGGCTGCAAATAGAAAAGAGGCATTCAATTTTGATTTAAATTGTATTTGATATGCTATTGATATTTTTTCATTATTATTATTATTTGAAACTCGATTTTGCATGTCACTATAAAGTTATATAAGCCTTGCTTGTTCAATATTCAATGCAAAACTTGTTTGGGTCCCTATTAAAAGGTTAATTTGTTCAACCTTGACATGCAGCTTTGTTCAGTTTTAAATTTCGGCCCACTCTGTATTTGAGTTTGACACCCCTGCTATAGAGTTTATAGGTATGTTAGCTCCTTTTCTTTTAGACATGTTCAATGATTCTTTGGATTGGAGAGTACAACCTCAAACTCTCACGGAGGCATCAATAATTTTATTACTGAAACCGGGTAAAGTAAAATTTGAATGCAGTTTATATTGCCCCATTTCTCTTTTAAATGTTGATTACAAGATTCTAGCAAAAGCACTGGCTTTGCTACTTGACACGATTATGCCAAGTGTCATTTCACCAGACAAAACAGACACTCTTTTTCCAACATACGACGCCTCCTTGATATGATTTTTTTCCCCGCCATCCAGGAAGACACCAGAACTGGTGCTATCAATGGATGCCGAGAAGGCTTTTGACAGGGTGGAGTGGAGTTATTTGTTAGAAGCCTTAATAAGGTTCCGCATTAGGTCTAATTACATATCTTGGATAGCACTGTTATATTCTAAGTCTAAAGCATCCGTAAGCACTAATGGGATGAAATCCCAATATGTTTCACTTAGCAGGGGAACGCGTCAAGGGTGTCCTCTGAGTTGTTGTTCGCTATGGCAATTGAACCTCTATCAGTTGCACTTAAATCGGCTAGTTTTAGCAAAGGAATCAGTAGGTGCGATTTGGAACATACACTTTCCCTATATGCAGACGATTTGTTCCTGTTCATTTTGGATCCAATATCTACCATTTCTAAATTGATCTGCTCAACACCAACGTTCCCTCTAAAGTGCCCAGTGCTCACGCGTCCCCTGCGCACAGCAAATCTATGCCGCGCAAAAAATCAAATCCCACTCTAAACAAAACAAACAAATTGTTTGTTTTGTGTGATATTGCAATGCAACTGTGAGTAACAGGTGACGAAAGGCGGCCACAACAGATAAAAGCAATGTTTGTCAACACTTAAATTATTGTAACGTCTGTGGAGACACTTAAAGGAGGACAGGAATTCCATCGGTTCCTTTATTTAGCGAAATTGTTTGTCGGCCATAACCACACCAAAACAATGTGTAAAATACTTTCATCTAGCAAAACTGGTCGTTGTCTACCGTACAAACAAAGCCAAAAGCAACTCTTTGTCATCTGTTATATGAACAGCAGCCGCTTGCTCTCTCTCTCACCTGCACCAACACATACACGATGGCAATTAGCCACTGGTGCGTTTATGGTCACACAAAAAGTTGGACAACTCCAACACTACACGTAAAGTGTAAATTTCAGGTCGTTTTACTATGACTCCTCAATCAGTGTGCTTATTCTACTGTCATTTGTTAAGAATGTTATTTTTTGGATATTAATCATGAAATTATGTTACAGGACTACATAACTGCTCAAAAAAATATTTATTTTACGGACAGAAAGTAAATAAACACTTCATCTCATGCAACATGTGAATGTTTTAAGGGGAACTAAATGTGATCTCTGAAAGGGGTACACGATCTTTCCAAAGCAGGACCCCCACCCAGGCATAAAATACTATAGTGCATATCTGATTAAAAAAAAAAACAATATCTAAGTGGGCCAAATCACATATATTAGAAAATAATCTCTTGAAATTGACTAGTCATTTAAATAAATAAATGATAAATGGGTTGTACTTGTATAGCGCTTTTCTACCTTCAAGGTACTCAAAGCGCTTTGACACTACTTCCACATTTACCCATTCACACACACATTCACACACTGATGGAGGGAGCTGCCATGCAAGGCGCTACCAGCACCCATCAGGAGCAAGGGTGAAGTGTCTTGCTCAGGACACAACGGAAATGACGAGGTTGGTACTAGGTGGGGATTGAACCAGGGACCCTCGGGTCGCGCACGGCCACTCTTCCACTGCGCCACGCCGTCCCTTTGATCATAATAATAAGACATTTAAATTGTCATGTGGGGCAGCACGGTGGCAGAGGGGTTAGCGCGTCTGCCTCACAATATGAAGGTCGTGAGTAGTCTTGGGTTCAATCCCGGGCTCGGGATCTTTCTGTGTGGAGTTTGCATGTTCTCCCCGTGACTGCGTGGGTTCCCTCCGGGTACTCCGGCTTCCTCCCACCTCCAAAGACATGCACCTGGGGATAGGTTGATTGGCAACACTAAATTGGCCCTAGTGTGTGAATGTGAGTGTGAATGATGTCTGTCTATCTGTGTTGGCCCTGCGATGAGATGGCGACTTGTCCAGGGTGTACCCCGCCTTCCGCCCGATTGTAGCTGAGATAGGCTCCAGCGCCCCCGCAACCCCAAAGGGAATAAGCGGTAGAAAATGGATGGATGGAAATTGTTATGTCAGGTTTGAGACAAATGTGCTGCTGGTATGACCACAGTGTGCACGTCTGTATTCCACTGAATGCTCAGGGTGTTTGTGCGTTTGCTCACACACATGAAAAATTAGAGGGAACATTGCTCAACACTTTTGGAACTTTTTCAGGTTATAAATTGAACTTTGCTAAGAGTGAGTGTTTCCCTGTAAACGACTAGGCTTTTGAGATTACCGATGCTTATCTTCCTTTTAAAATGTCTAGAAACAGCTTTAAGTACTTGGGTGTACACATCTGTCATAAGATGCCAGATCTCTACAAGAATAACTTTACACCCCTAATTGACATATGATTGGAAAAGTGGAATCATTTACATATAACTATAGCAGGTAGGATTAATTGCATAAAAATGAACGTTTTTTCCAATGTCTTCCGATCTTTTTACCAAACTCCTTTTTTAATGCTGTAAATAAATTAATCTCATCCTTTATTTGGAAAGGCAAAACTCCTAGGATACGGAGATACTTTTTACAGAGGCACAGGTCTGTAAGTGGTTTGTCACGCCCTAACTTAAGATTCTATTGGGCAGCCAACATACATTAAATGATTTATTGGATCCACAAACCTGAATTGAGCTGGTGCAGACTGGAAGCTGAGTCATGTTCTACCTTGCTCCCAGCTCTGCTTACATCAAAACTGCCTTTTCGATCATCTCAGTTTACATGTAACCCAATTGATATCTCTACTCTTAGAATTTGGTCTCAATTTAGATGCACTTTTGGACTCTGAGGATTATCTAACTACAGCTCCATTCACATAGGTGGATTAATGAACGGGCCTACCGGGCCCAGGCCCAGGGGGCCAGAGGCCCCAAGGGGCCAGGCCAACTTGGCCCCGCGGCCGCGACGCATGCAAAACTACTTTTGCAAAAATAATAATCTTAGGCCCCAAGGGGCCAGGCCAACTTGGCCCCGCGGCCATGATCCATAGAGGGTCAGAGGCCCCAAGGGGCCAGGTCAACTTGGCCCCGCGGCCGCGACCCACAGAGGGCCAGAGGCCCCAAGGGGCCAGGCCAACATGGCCCCGCGGCCACGACCCACAGAGGGTCATAGGCCCCAAAGGGCCAGGCCAACTTGGCCCCGCGGCTGCGACCCACAGAAGGCCAGAGGCCCCAAGGGGCCAGGTCAACTTGGCCCCGCGGCCACGATCCATAGAGGGTAAGAGGCCCCAACGGGCCAGGTCAACTTGGCCCCGCGGCCGCGACCCACAGAGGGCCTGAGGCCCCAAGGGGCCAGGCCAACTTGGCCCCGCGGCCACGATCCATAGAGGGCCAGAGGCCCCGAGGGGTCATGCCAACTTGGCCCCGATCCATAGAGGGTCAGAGGCCCCAAGGGGCCAGGCCAACTTGGCCCCGCGGCCACGATCCACAGAGGGCCAGAGGCTCTCAATCATTATTATCAAAGCTAATTCTCAAATTGGATCACACAACCTCACTCACATATTCTTTATCAATTATTAAAGGTTGTTTCTGAATTTTGATCACAGAACTTAATGCAAATATTCTTGATTGATTGGCAAAGCTCATTCTCAAATTTTGATTACACAACCTTACTCTGACAAATTATCATTATCAAAAAGCTCTATCTCGAATTTGGATCACAGAATCTCACTTAAGTATTCTTAGCTGTGCCCCTCCCCCATCGAGTCTTTCATAAACCGGTCTGTTCTTTTAGAATCTCCTCATTTGGTACTTTGAACTCGTGAGTGACTGCTCAAAATTTGGTTTCCTTTCCCTCAGTTCAGACTCAGAGATAATTTGAAATCATTCCACAAGAAGTTTAACGCGCACACACACACGACACACACACTTGAGTTGAGCATTACTTGGAAATTCTTATATTTTCCATTTTGCTGTTATTATCAGCATCTTCCCATTTTGTCCTTTTCTTTCAAAAAAGTTTACAGTCTGACATTTGTCACTGCTGTCAGTTAATAACTTTTTGGTCTTTGACCCATTTTGTCATTTTCTCGATTCGATCGTCACTGACCACTCTCTCCTATCTGGCAGACATCGTTGCTGCCATCATAGCCAGCAAGCTGCCTGCAGATAGCAACATTTTGGTGTCCTTTGTGAAAATATTTAGAAAGTAGACAAAAGTACACAAAGTTGTACAACTATTATCTTTATGATCTTTTTTGTTTGTTTGTTTGTTTCTCTGTTACTGTGTGTGGCCAATTAAGCGACTTTTGGCCATACCTGGCTGGTGACATTTAGCGACTTTCTGGTTGTTGTTAAAATTAATAATAGCAACAGTTCTCTTCATCTTAATGCAATTTATTGTGTCTGTCTCTCCACATTTTGCCATTAGGTACTTTGAGCTCTTGTTGGTCAGTCACTCTAAGGTACATTGTTGCTGCCATCATAGCTAGCAAGCTGCCTGCAGATAGCGACATTTTGGTGTCCTTTGAGAAATATTAAGAAAGAAGACAAAAGTACAAGACATTGTACGATTACTATCTTTTTAAAAATGATTTGTTTCACTGTCAGTGTGATTGAGCGACTTTACCGCTAGATTTCGCGTCTTTTGGCCATACCTGGCTAGCGACTGAAAACATCATTTAGCGACTTTTTGGTTGTGAAGATAAGTGGTAAAAGCAGATCTGCCTGTTGGTCTTCCCACATTTTGCCATTTGGTACTTTGCACTCTTGTTGGTCACTCCAAGTCATTTGTCCCTGCCTTCAGCTAGTCACTTGGCTCTTTTGGAATTTATTTCACTGTAATTGGCTCTCTCTTTCTCCTCAGTACAAATCAGTCTGTTCCCTTGCCATTCATCACTGACCACTCCGCTCTCCTGTCTGTCAGACATTGTTGCTGCATGCAGATAGCTTGGGGTCCTTAGTGAAAATATCAGAAGAGAAAAGTACACAATTATCTTAATCATCTTTTTTTATTCACTGTCAGTCCTTCAGTGAGTCCCAGTGTGTTAGCGATTAAGCAACGTTGGCATTCGATTTAGAGACTTTTGGCCATACATGACTGGCAACTCAAAACGTCATCTAGTGACTTTCGCTGTCTGAGTTTAGCATTGATTGGAAATCTGTTATCAGTTCTTATAGAAATCAGCTGATTTCTGCTTTTGACTGTTAATGCTAGATTGCTAGTTTTGAAAATTGCATCACTCACACACACACACACACACACACACACACACACACACACACACACACACACACACACACACACACACACACACACACACACACACATAGTTGGTTAAGCTGTTGTGATAGACAAAGAGCCAATGTGCACAGAAAGAAGGGAAATATGGATCATAAACGTCTAAGTGGAGGAGCTAGAAAAAAAATTCAGCAAGAAAAGAAAAAAAAGGAATCAGTTTTACTTGAGAGTGTTCCAAATATCTCCAGCTTCTTCAGTACAAAGACATCTGCTGAAAGCAATTCTATAAATGCTACTGCAAATTCAGCTAAGGTTAGCAATGCACCTGAGCTAGCATGTAGCTCCCAAGATCCTGAGACCACTACAAGTGTACGCACTGAACCAAATGCTTCGGATGCTAATGATTCAACCAACTCAGCAGTAGCCAGTTGCTCGGATGAATGTGAGGTCACTGCACCTCTGGACAGCATAGAAAATGAGTTGAATCTTTCTTCAACACCATCTACAGTGACAACTCTACCTAGTGATCCCGCTAAATGGGCTGATACCCTCACTGAGTCAATGAAGGAAGTTCTTATTCAAAGAGGTGCAAAATCATTTCACAACCGTCACAGCCATTATCCAGCTTCTGTGAGGAACAGTGGGCTAGGAGGCAAAACCCGATGCCTAAACAATGAACATTTTACTTCACACCTGCCCAATGGACAACGAGTACAAAGAGAGTGGATGATGTACTCTCCCTCTACTGGTAATGTTTACTGCTTTGCATGCAAACTGTTTTCCCCAAAAACGCATTCTTTTGTGACAGGCTATTGTGATTGGAAACACTCAGAAAGATTTGGTGAACATGAGCGAAGTGCTGAGCACATAACCTGCATGCAAGCAGTCTTGAACAGCGCCACAGGTGCCACAGTTGATGCAGACCTGTTCAAACAGTTTCAGGCAGAGAGCAGCTATTGGAGGCAGGTGTTACAAAGAGTTGTTGCAGTCATTAAATTCCTTGCAGAAAGGGGCCTTGCATTTAGGGGTAAAAATTAATCGTTAGGGTCTCCTCTCAATGGGAACTACCTTGGTATTCTGGAGGTCCTGGCTGAATTTGATCCCTTTCTAAAGGATCACATCAGAAAGTTTGGGCAGATGGGTCGAGGTAATACCTCATATCTGTCCTCCACCATTTGTGAGGAATTCATTGAATTGATGGGTGCAAAAACCAAACAGGCTATAGCAGATGAACTGCAAGCTAGCAAATACTACTCTATCATTGTGGATTCAACCCCAGATTTATCTCATGTGGACCAATTGACATTCATATTCCGTTTTGTTAGCAAAGAGGGCAGTGTTGTTGAACGCTTTGTGGGTTTTGAGCCCATTACTAGCCATACAGGTGAAAGTTTGGCTAACTGTGTCATGTCTGTGTTGGAAAATCTAGGGTTAGAGCTGTCAAATTGCAGGGGGCAGGCTTATGATAATGCCAGCAACATGTCAGGGAGGTATAATGGGTTGCAGGCTCACTTAAAGAAAAGCAACCCATTAATACACTATATTCCATGTGCAGCTCACTCTTTGAATTTGGTGGGAGTCAACAGCATTGACAGATGTGGAAATGAAGTCTCTAAGTATTTTGACTTGATTCAGTCTATTTACAACTTCACAACTGCATCCACACACCGATGGGACAGGGTATTTGGCAATTCCAACATAGATCTCACACTTAAAGCTTTATCCAACACGCGTTGGAGTTGCCGTGCAGAATCTACCAAAGCACTGTGGCAGAACTACAGTAAAATAAGAGCAGCACTACAGGGTATTTCCACTGATGACACAGAGAAACGAGACACACAAACTGAAGCTGACAGTCTAGTGCGGAAGCTGGATTCACTTGAGATGGCCTTCATGGCAGGCTTTTGGGACACTGTTCTGTCCAGATTTCAGGCCACAAGTCTGCAACTTCAAAAAGCAGACATGGACCTTGGTACAGCAGTTAGATTGCTGGAATCTCTGCGCACCTTTGTTCTCTCCCAAAGAGATCTATTTGATCATTTTGAGCAGAAAGCCTTAAACATGTTGGGTGGAACCCCATCTTACAGGGCTGAACGGACGAAGAAACGTAAAAAGTTTGCTGATGAATCAGCATCCCCAGATGTTGTGCTTGAGGGAAGGCAACTGTTTCAAATAGAGACATTTATTGCCTCTATTGATCAACTGAGTTTAAGCCTTAATCACCGTCTGGAGGCCTACAAACATCTGAACAATTTGTTTAGTGTCCTTTTCTCTTTGGATACAGAGTCCAATGCTTCAGTCCTTCACAAGGCCAAGATTCTCACTGAATCATACTCATCTGACCTCAATGAAAGTCTTGGACAGGAGCTTATACAGTTCAAATCTTTTATACAGCTCAACAACACTGATGAGGAGAGGACCCCTTCAGGACTGCTCAAAACAATAATACATTTTGGACTACAGCCTACGTTTCCTAATACATACATTGCGCTACAGATTTTTCTCACTCTACCGGTCAGTAACTGTGAGGGAGAACGCTCATTCTCTCTTTTGTCAAGAGTCAAAAATGAGCTGCGCACAAGAATGACTCAGAAAAGATTAAATGCGTTATCTCTAATGGCAATTGAGAGTGAGCTGACAAGAGAGTTGGACTTCAATGATGTGGTGGATGATTTTGCGAAATTGAAAGCACGAAAGAAACCCCTTGCTTAAAGGTGCACTGTGTAAGATTTTTAGGTTGTTATTTCCAGAATTCACCCATTCACTAATGTTAGGCTACCTGTTTTCATGAATACTTACCACCACCATAAAATTCTAAGTATCCATTATGACTGGGAGAATTGCACTTTCGCCATTTCTGGGAACTGTCTGTCACCTGGATTCTGAAGATAGGATTGACTTTAGGCAGAAGCTTGGTGCTTTCTCTGGCAAACTGAACCTCAAGCTTCATTCTCTGCAGCTTTGCATTCTTGTTCAGACTTTCATCGACAAGGAACTTTTCAACTTCCCCACTATCGTGAAGGGGCCACCAAAAGATTTCAGTGTGTCCAGCATGTGTAGTCTCTTCTTCTCCTGTCTTTGAGCCATCTCTTGTTTCTCGTCAGCCCAACTCTCGAATTTTGCCTTCATGAGTTTACTCCAGTTGAGTTCAACCTCTCTTTTTGCTTGTGCTGCTGCCTTGAAACCTCTGAAGCTCCTGGCTCTTTTGTAAAATTATTGACCTATTGACTGCGTTCAGTGTGCCCAACTTCTTCAGTCTGTAGTCCACCTTGCCACATTGTCTCTCCATCCCAATGTTGTGCACAGGGGTGCCATCAATGTTACTAGCCTGTTCACTGACAGGGTCCATTGGGAAGGTCTCCTCATCCATCCCATAGTCCATCCTCTGCCTGGCCAGGACAGTCTTCAGATGGGGCAGCATGAGATCTGTCAGCTGCTTCACTTCATCCAAGTATTCGGCAGCCACGTCTGACACTGAGTTCAGGACATGTCCAGTGCCTGTCCAGCCACTATAGCATTCTTGCTGTCTACATCCAGATCCACCATGAAACTCTGTAGCACTTGCTCCATCTTCATATCGGCCTCCGCCAACCGCATCACTTTATTCATGGCACTGCTGAAGCCCAGTGTAGTGTGGTACGTGCCACAAAAGATCTGCCCTGCTGGTTTTTCCAAGTTGTTCATCTCTGCCAACAGCTTTGAAAAGCCTTTGTTGTGCTCTGTGCTGTCAGTCATATGTGCATCTACAAGTTTATAAACATCCTCCACATTGACTCCTCTGACCGACGCCAGTATTTCGAACCCCATATCCACTTGCATTTCTATGTCCTCAGTGGTCTCTCGGTGAATGGGTAAGACAGGCAGAGGAAATGGGCTATCTTGACCTGCATGCAGCCCTTGTACCATGAACTGGCCTACACCTTTCTTTGTGGTGCTCTCCGATGCATGTGTTATCATTTTACCTTTCTCCTTCTCCTCCTCAAGCTTTCCCACAAA
This sequence comes from Nerophis lumbriciformis, assembly GCF_033978685.3. NCBI lineage: Eukaryota > Metazoa > Chordata > Actinopteri > Syngnathiformes > Syngnathidae > Nerophis > Nerophis lumbriciformis. Next base: position 23,554,119 of record NC_084561.2, on the reverse strand, counting down.
ATAGATACAGACTTTGAGCCTCAATTTGCTGCACAGCTGCCGTTATGCCAAAGTGTTTTCCTAAGATATTATTTTATTTTTAATGATAGAAGGGAGGAAAAGGGGGCAAAAATCATGTCCAATTTAGTTTTTTGGGTGGGGTGGGGGGTTTATTTCATGATAGGTACCAACTTCCAATACATAATATCTCTCAAATGACCCAATGCACCATCACTGAAGTGGGCGTAATCATTTTCCAAAATTTTTATTTTTAGGCCATTTATCCCCTCCCCCTACCTGTGTCTGTGTGAAACCTGTGCTTGTCTGTGTGGTATACCTAATAGTGTGTGTGCAGTATGTGCACTCTTCTGTACAGTACAGTGTGCATGTCTGTTCACAGTATACAGTATTTCTTGCATAGTGCGTGCGTGTGTGTGCGCGTGCACGTGCGGGGTTGAGGGGCCAAGACCATGTCAGGCCCAGGGGGCCAAAATTTCTTAATCCGCCCCTGTCCATTCATAATAACTATATTTTTCTTCCTCCAAACACAGATAAAGCCTTTTCTCTATGGCAGAGCTCAGACCTGGTCAGACTAAGGGACCTTTATATTAACAATGTCTTCGCTAGCTTCAGTGAACTATGTGGAAAAGTATAACCTCCCTAACTCTCACCTATTCCGTTATTTTTAAATCCGTAATTTTGTTAAATCAAATTGCAGCTCGTTTCCCAGCAGTGCACTTCAATTAGTGATAGACTCAATTTTGGAAATCCCCATAAACCAGAAATGCATCATTTCTAAATTTTACATCCTAATCTCCCATATTAAAGAGACATGTCTTTACAAAATTATAAAAGACTGGGAAGCAGAATATGGCAACGTTTTGGATGACAATGACTGGAAATCCGCATTGATAAATGATAGCACATCTTGTTCAAAGCTTAATCTGAAACAGTTTAAGGTTGTCCATAGCATCTATTTTACTAACTCTAAACTTTCCAAAATGTATGCCAATATTGTAGACACATGTAATCGATATCAATTGACTCCTGCAAACATGACAAACATGTTCTGGTCCTGTCACTGTCTGAAAGCCTACTGGATTAATATTTTTAAACATCTTGCAGATGCACAAAATTTAAAGTTGACGCCTTGTGCAGAATTGGCTATTTTTGGGATTCCACCAAACCATCAAAAAATTAAGCAGACTTCTAGGGATAGTATCACCTTAGCAATACTACAGTTATTTTAAACTTGACAAACAACAAGTCAATGGCGTTTTAAAATCGTGTTTTTATCATCTTCGTCTTTTAACAAAAGTAAAACCGTTTTCATCTTTTAACCTTTTTGAACAAGTCGTGCATGCTTTTATTTCAAGTCGCCTGGACTACTGCAATGCACATTATGCTGGCATTAGCCAAAAAGCTCTCTCCCGGTTGCAGTTAGTCAAGAACGCGGCAGCACGACTTTTAACAGGGGCCAGGAAACGCGAGCATATAACCCCAATTCTTGAAGATTTTGCACTGGCTCCCTGTTCATTTTGGAATTGATTTTAAAATTTTGCTGTTTGGTTTTGAATCTTTGCATGGACTGGCACCTCATTATACCTTGGTCCTCATCCAAATTTACACTCCTGCGCGCGCTCTGAGGTCCGAGAGCCAGCTCCAGCTCGGGGTGCCCAAGACGAGACTTAAAACCAGGAGAGACAGGGCCTTCTCTGTGGTCGGCCCTAAGCTCTGGAACACTCTGCCACTCCATGTTCGAACTGCTCCCCCAGTGGAGTGTTTTAAGTCTCGTCTTAAGACCCATTTTTATTCTCTGGCTTTTAACACATCGTGAGTTGTGTGGTGCTCTGTGTTTTTGAATTCTTATTTCTATGTATTGTTTTAATTCGTTTTACCTTTTAAAATCCTTTTAATCATATTTATTTTTATATGTTTTTATTTTGTTTTTATTCAGTCATTGGTGGAGCTAAAAATAGTATTTGAATCTTGTTTTTAATATGTTTGTGCAGCACTTTGGAAACATTTTTGTTGTTTAAATGTGCTATATAAATAAAGTGGATTGGATTGGATTTGCATCATTACTAGCTCCTAGAAGGATTTTGTTGGAGTGGAAATCACAGTTTAGGCCTACCTATGGCTTAAGGACCTCATGTTTTTCTTAGATCTAGAGAAAATTAAATACAATCTGAGGGGTACACCAAAACAATTTGACTTGACCTGGGGCTATATGATTAGTTACATAGCTAAATTAAAGACACTATAGGACAAATGTGACACTCACTATTGACAATTAACCTTTCCACTTACCTCAATTCTCATTTTGTTTTTATTCAGTGACACTTCTCTGTATGTTTTGTCAGTTTGTTTGATTTTCTATCTGCTTTTGGTTAAGAGGAAGGCAGTACATTATCAACCACTGTGACTAAAATGTAGGATGGGAAGGGGGTGCTGAGGTTGTTTTTCTGTTTTTATTATTTTATTATATTTTTTGGGGGAGGGGAAGGGGAAAAAATACGTTTCTCAGTACCTGTATTATGATTTACCTATCAAATGAATAAATAAATACATTTTTAAATGTAAAAATAGAGATAAAGGCATCATGTAATGACAAAAAGCTGACAAGTTGATATTAATAATGAATTAAAAAAAACAGTTAAATATATATATATATATATATATATATATATATATATATATATATGTCTTAATAAGGTTATCCAAAAAATAGTGCTCGATACCGTAGTAGAGCGCAATATATGTATGTGTGGGAAAAAAAAATCACAAGACTATTTCATCTCTACAGGCCTGTTTCATGAGGGGGGGTACCCTCAATCATCAGGAGATGAAAATCTCCTGATGATTGAGGGTACCCCCCCTCATGAAACAGGCCTGTAGAGATGAAATAGTCTTGTGATTTTTTTCCCACACATACATACATACATACATATATATATATATATATATATATATATATATATATATATATATATATATATATATATATATATATATATATATATATATATATATATATATATATATATATATATATATATATATATATATATATATATATATATGCATGCTTTCTATATACAAATGCATGCAAGGTTTGGGGCCCCTACCTCGAAAGAAAATAATCTTTGCCTTGGTGGCATTACAATTTGCCTTGGTGCCCTAAAATATGAGCCTTCCTTTAAGGCAACACATGCCTTGACATGAAAAAGTTCAAATTCAAGGCCTGTAAGCGGAAGAATATGGATAAAAGAATGGATATTTTGCGAGAACTACTTGTACATACAATAAAATATACATAGCAAGTAGTAACCGTTCTATTGGGTAGAATTATTTTAAAATGCACATCACTCAGTATTAAAGTAGATAGTTCACACTTCTTAGTATTGCAGTCACTATATATTTAAAAATGTACTAATTCATTGTCTTCTTCCCCAACAATAATCACAAAAAGTGCCATATTTGAATAGTACTTAAAGCCCAGTACTTAAAAAATCTATTGACCAAATTTAGCTCTCTGCCTTACTATCTGTGATGACTGCTTACTTGCAGCTCTGATATCCTTAAATCTTCCAAGTTTTCCATTTCTGTCTCTGGTGTCTTAATCTTTTTCATTCAGTGCCTTATTTTTCCATCTCAAAATCTTCTTTTGCTGAGCTTAATTAAGCTTCTCCTTTCCAGACTATTAGTTTCAATGAGTCACCTAACACCTTTTTCTGTATCGTTTGCATGTTGAATCGCCTGAGAAAACACATTCAGGCTAACAAAAATTATTTAATATATTTTTTTAAAAGATCACCCATCCACTTTAAGATCCTGGGTGGGCTGGAACCTATCCCAGCTGACTTCGGGTACTGACAACACAAGCAAGTGACACGATGCTTGGTTCGCCTAGTGTTTGCAGAAAATGGAATCATAAAACTTCCCTTGTCTGTAGCTGACTGATAATAATTGGCAGAGTTCAAGGCTTTAATTTTAAGATGTGTAGGGAGGCCTTTTTTTTAAGTTTAATAAAAATTTTTTTACAAAAGCTATCCTCCATCAAATGCAGGTGGTTGGGTCGGAGGCTAGTAGGTAAGTGCCTCACAAGTTAGTGTTTTTTTCTTTCATGTAACTATTGGGTTCTAAAATGACAAATCCTGGATGCCAAACACATTTCTTTCAAGAAAAAAATAAAGCTGAGGTTGAATTTTGGGCTTTGCTCAGAAAAGCATTACACAGGAAACAAGCGATTTCTTAATAGGCCAACTGAGGAAAAGGGACAGAAAAGATGATAAAAAACATTTACCCATCGTTCACCGACAAATAGAACTTGTTCCCCCTTGTGTTTACTGTTATAGTTACTCAACAAAAAACACACTTGATAGCACTTAGACATACCCCCCCCACCTCCCCAAGTACCACCTCAGAAAAAAAACTTGCTCTCCAAGTACCACCTTAATGACAAACATAAAAATACAGTAGCGTAGTAGGCCTAAATAGTCATTAAAACAGGCTTTATTTAACACGTATATTTAATATTTTGGGCCACTCTAACATTACACACAGTTTGAACATTAATACTGTTTGAATATTTAATTAAGTAATTATTTGGCATACCACTAGATCAGGGTGGTCAAACTCATTTGAGCTTAGGGGCCGCATTGAGGAAAATCTATTCCAACAAAAGCCGTGGCATAATAACTTTTAAATAAAGACAAATTCAGATTGTTTTCTTTGTTTTACTTTGGCCAAAATAGAACAAGCACGTTCTGAAAATGTACACATAAATAATCCTCTTGGCAAAACTTGGAAAGAATTAGTGGAGTTTCAAAAACACCCTGAAGAACACAATTAACTTAGATTTTGTCTCAGAGTATTTGCAAAGCCATTAAATGTTACATTCTCATGTTGGCAGTTCACCATTAAAAGATGTGTGTGGCAAAACGACCAAATGCTTCCTTATACCGCCGCTTGGTGACATCTGCAACTGCCACAAAACATTCATTCATTTATCATCATTCAAATATTAAACTAAGTCATAATATAAACAAAACAATTATCAAAATGACATCATAGCCAAAATCAAGGTAACATAACTACAAACTTAACCATTGTGAACATGGTAGATTTAAGCATAAAATAAAATAGAACAAACACAACAAATGCAGAAACACACATTAAGTAAAAAGGTGTGCGTCGATACTGCATCAGTCTGCCGCCATCTGCTGCCAGCCAAAACAGGAGCAGCAGATTGCTTGCACCTGCGCTGATTCAAGTTGGGGCAGCCAATCCAAGGGGCACTTAAAGTCAGCTGACATTTCATCTTTAAACAGTGTCCTGTGTGACGTGGGTTACACTTGAATTGCCATTGCGACACCCAGTGGACACATTTAAAACAGCAGTTTCTTTGATTACAAAAATGCAGCTCATTTTTATACTGAGCAAACTCGTCTTGCAGGCCGCGGGCCAGATTAAACCGTACGTTTGACATCCTTGCACTAGATGGATCCCGCGTACCGTTTGAGAATCACTGATCTAGATAACATGTATTGGATATGCTTTGGTGTAAAGATTTTGCGTAAGTATTGCTCGACAGTTACATTTAGAGCTCGTTTTCTGAGTCTGTCTGCAAGATGTCTGTTTGTGGAGACGTTCCCAGATTGCAAATGAAGTTACAACCCAACCTATCCAAAAGTACCGGATTTCATCTTTTTAATATGCACACTGTTAAAATATAACATTGTATTATAAGTAGAAAATAATGAAAATCATCATCGGTCCCCTTTAAGCTTTGGCAGTGTCGTAGAAAGTTACACAAAAGGTTCAACTTCAGCACCTCATAGCACAACTGTAGGACGATCAAAGACTCCCTAGCAAAATTTGAAATCTTAATGCTTCATTAAACCATTATGAAAGAAATAGAGACACATACACATGCTAGAGACCACCACTGCCTTAAGAATGTTGCAATGTTGTAATCGCGTTAATTTCATTGGGAATGTGTGCCTGCGTTGCACACTTCACTTCACTTCCTTGTTTATGTTCACAAAGATGTCAATTTCTAATTATCTCTTATTGTCTCTTATTAGTTTGGATGTATCCACTCTTATAAGCAATATGGGGGGCAAGGGAGCTGGGCTTCTGTAAATGTTTTTGGTCCCCCTTCATCCTTGTGGCGCCCCTTAGAGAAAGCCACCCTAGATGATTGTCCATGTGGAACCTTATTTTTTTTTGTTTATAACTGAGTTTTGGCCACCCCTGCTTTACTTGGTGAGTGTTTTTTTTCAATTTTAAAACAAATACAATATCGCTAAACCTTTCTCAAATGATATTTGTATAATTGGTGATGTATCGCTCTAATAAACAAGTATATACATTTAAAGTTTCCAGATGCTTGTTTTTGTAGGTTCAAAAGCTTAATGTCTCTTATTGGAGAAGCTCAAGAAACAAATAATCTAATTAAAATAAAGCAATAGTAAATCGAAATCTTGATTTAGTGCTCTGCCTTGTGGTCAATGTTAGTAGTGCAGTAGTAAATTACTGACTTATATAACTATGTAAAAATTACAATAGCCTAAGAACATGTATGTTAATACGTTGCCACAATAATTGCTATGATCTTCCAGCCATTGCATTATAGCACAACTATCACAATCATGTTCCCGGCCTGATTCGAGCATTTCAACAATACACATTAAAAACATACTGTATTGTCATATTTTTGTTTATTCTGAATAAACCCTTCACTTTGTAATAAATATGTCCTTTTTGTCTTTTGCACACTAATTTGTTTCTCAAGAATGTGTTCTATAATATAATGATTATATAAACCCATCACCACATATTATAGCAATCTGAAGATATCATGCAAAAACTATAGAAGCGCAGTTTTCAGAATTACAAATCAGATCAGCTGATTAATAAATTATCTTAAAAAAACACACAATTCAATATGTTTGAATATTTATCTGAAGGATTGTATCCCCTAAAAAAACGATCTGTTCAAGTACAGGTAAAACATCTTCAATACAACTACTGCTTGTTGCCTCAATTTTTACCTTATCAAAAACATATTAGAGAGACAGAGAAAAAAAAAAGAGAGAAGGAAAAGCAACCCGTTTGCAGCAGTTTCGGCATTTTAAGAACAATAAAAATGTGTTTTTAGCCAAAAGCGAGCATTTACAGTCATTAAAGTACAGTTAAGTGTGGTAATAAAACTATAAGAAGAAAAACAGACGGATAGGACACTGGAATTATATGCGAGGTCCACTTGATTCTTTCAATGCTTCTACACTAAATACTTGATAGATTGATAGACTGCTTGGCTGACACTTATGTCAGAGCTGTGGCCTTAACGTTAGCAGCTTTTCCTCTAGACCCAACTAACAACAACAAGAAATGGATGGACATTGAGCTAGAACATCTGATTAATAGCTTCATAAAAAAGGAGGACTTTCAAGAAGAAAAGTTTAGGTGTAATTTGACAAAAACCTGATAATCTAAAAGGGAGTCAACTATACTGTATATCCCTGTTTCAGCCACAGCCAACGTTTGTTGTCAGCTTCTATACTAAGAAGTCAGCGCCCTGCAGAGACAGCAAGGATAGCTACGGGGGTCAGTACAATCGTTTGATATTCTAAACTCTTCAGCTCCGATAACCGTGCAAATATTAGCAGTCCAGGAAGCAAAGGACCCAACGGCCATCTTCAAGTTTTAGGTGAACGGTTGGTCCACTAAATCGCACCACCTTTTCTCGAAATTACATGTTCGAAGACATAAAGACACGAGGCGCCGCTGTTTTAAAAGCCATGAAGTTTAAAATGGCCGCTCCGTTTGGAATCCACGCAGTTGGTCCGAGCAAGAAAGGGTCCGAAGAAGAGCGACTGGCCATGCTAAATGCATAAAGAAAAGGCAACGTGAAAACGTAAGAGTCCAGCATCAGTAGGAGGCCACGTCAGTAGTTCTTGTGTGGATCTCATGTAACAGACGCTCATTAAAAGTAAGATCTGTCTGCCAAGCTTTGGCAGCTCTCCTCATGTAAATAGGTAAGGTGAGCTCAGGGGGGCATTTCTCAGTCCTTTAAGAGTTGAGGCGTCGGTCGCAGAGCTCTTTGTAGATCCGTTTGCGAATGTGAGGCATGTCCTCCTGACTGAACAGCAGGGGCTGCTTCACCGAGAGACAACGGCAATACTGGCAGACGCAGGAAAGAAACAAAAAAACAAAAAAACTGAGTCGAATGATAAGTTTGGATGCATTTCCGATACTGGACATTCTCATATTTAGACAGACGAGGAAATGGGAAGAGAATGAAACAAGCACAGGAGATAAGAGAGAGGAGTTGAAATGAAAAGGTAAAAGAAAGTCTCACCTCAAGGACAAAAACGCCACAGTCGCTATCGTTCTTCTGCTGAGGAATACCCTGAGGAGTCAGTGAGATCAGTTACAAAGCTATACAACGTTATTTGAATATAATTGCATGCACCAGAGGACAGGAATGTATTCCACTTGGCACCATAATTTTTTCTTGCATTCTACTATAAAAGCGGATACACTCAAAAGTTCGATATAATGCTGTCTTTGCGGTACATAACATACCAATCGTGTTATTCCCAAGATCACGTTATATAGAAAGACTTAGTTTTTACCCTTTTTTCGCAAACGTTATGCGCTATAGCTTGGCTGCCTGAACCTGCTTGGTGGATAGATCACATGGATGCCCCCACGTGATGTATATGGTGGATTGTGCTCGCACGTCACTAAACGGGGTGGGCACCAACTAGTTTTGGACATCACTGGGTCGATATTTTGTTATTTTTATTTAGTTGGTTTTTTTATTGCTTCTTAATGGAATTTTTCATAAAAATGTAATGTGTAAGTGTTACAATCTGGTCACATGTCTGCAAAGGTCATGTCTCCCAGGATGCAAAGAACAGTAGGAAGCAGCTTGCAGGTAAGAATGCTTTTTTAATTCCAGTACGAGGCACAAAAACATACAGGGCATTAGCCTGGCGTGAAGCTAACTGGCACTCAAATGGTGCAACAAGAAGGTGGAAGTGTAGTAATCAAGACGTATAACTGTAAACTGTAAACCAACACAGGACATGACTGCGATGGACCGGTCATAACAGTAATGTAAATACGCGATCATTTGGTAAAAAAACCCACCATTGACTCTTGCAGAAAAAAACGGGGGAAAATCTGGGATCTATGGCACGATCGATTTATATAGAACATTGCGTTATATTGGACACACGTTATATCGAACTTTAATTGTACCCTTGGTTTTATTTGTCTAACTTTCTCGTATAATTAGCTTTTCACCAAAAGTTTGCCCCAGTTTTCGGTTATCGTACAGCCAAACATGTCGTGACAAACTTTATGCTGTCTTTAAGTTCAAGTAGAGTGGAATTTCTTTTTTTTGACGCCGCTAGTGGCCACAATAACTAATTAAGCCAAGATCATTACGCAATATATTGAATGACGCGGACGCATTTGTTCCTGAAAACTTTTGGTGTACGCGTGGCTCATATGGTAGAGCGGACGGCAGAAACTTGATGGTTCCAGGTTCAAATCCAGCTTCCGCTATCCTAGCTGCTGCCGTTGTGTCCTTGGGCAAGACGCTTCCCAGTGCGACCTACACTGGTATAAATGTATCTTAAATAAAGATAATGGGTTTCTCAATGTAAAGCGCTTTGAGTCACAAGAGAAAAAGGGCTTTATAAATATAATTCACTTCACTTTCTAATATGCTTCCTCCTCAGAAACGTTGTATTTGTAAGTAATATGCAACTATAATTATCTGATTTATTTGCTTTGATATTTTTGTGTTTATATTGACAAATGTGGTGTTTTAAACTGCAATTTTGCTCAATTAAGGACACTTCTTACGTATATATAGCTCGTGTGCTATTCTTTGCTTCGCTGTTGTGTAGCTGCTTGCTCTTAATAGCATTTAGCCTACAATGCTTACCTTTTGTAAATTACTTGGCTAAATTTCAAGAAAAGACTATCCTTGTGTGCGTGCTTATTGGAGGACATTTAGCTGTTAACTTGCTGTCCAGCAATGCACAAGTAAACACACAACAGGACTGCTTGTATTGAAGATTTTAGATGCTCGCCGATATAATCCGTTACTTGTTTTCTTCTTGCCGATATAGGACTAATATCAACCCCTAATAATCCATAAATAATAATGTGCTCTACGAGCTTCAATGTTGTTTTTATATACGTTTTAAACTAAGTGTTTAACAATTATAAATGTTGATATATTTTAGTAATAAAACTATTTTTCGGTGTAGTAGTGTATTACTATTGTATTAACATTTAAAACATGATTGTTAAATTGGGGCAATTGTGGCAGAAACCTTACATGGTGGTTGTCTAATACATGTGTAGAACATGATAACTGTGCAATCACATTTTTATTGAGCTAAATGCCATTGTAGTAGTAATAGTGTCTTGAGTATACATAGTCTATTATGTAGTTACCTTGATGATTGCAATCTTCCAGCCTTTCAGGAAATCAGCCTTTTTCTGTTCTTGGGCTTCTGACTGAAGATACTTCATGATGTTCTAACAGGGGACCACAGACACACAACAGTGAGCAACAATGACTCTTCCTAAAATAACATCCAACCATAGAGGTGACAACAATTAAAAAGGAACAATTGCCAATGATGTGGCGCTCACGTTGGTGAAGAAACAATCACATAATGTTGTTGAATTGACCTCTCAAAACACCCTGATCTAAAATTTCGCCAAAATATCAGGACGTGTATAGTCCATCAGGAAAGTATTCGCAGCGCTTCACTTCTTCCATATTTTATGTTACAGCCGTGTTCCAAAAAGGAATATTCATTTTTGTTCTCAACATTCTACAGACAACACCCCATAAAGACAATGTGAATACATGTGATTTATTTACTTTTTTTATTTTTAATCCATCCATAAAAAAAATTAAAAAAACTTTTCAGATTGTCAATATGGTGTATTGTTTGTAGAATTTTGAGGACACATGAATATATTCCATTTTGGAGAAAAGCTGTAACATAACTAAATGTGGAATAAGTGAAGCACTGTGAATACTTTCCCGATGCAATGTATTTGAATTGAAGTACAGTAGAAAGATTCCCAAGAGATCCCCACAAGTCTTCAGCTGTGTCAACAGAGACTGCATGTTTCTGCACCAGCGAAAGCAAAAGAAGCCTTTATGTGACAAAACCAAACAACATTTTACAGTCCGTATGAAAAATGTTATATTTTTTTCGTCATATTCGTGGCGTTTTGCTTTGAAAGAACTGTACATGTACACTGCCACTCACATCTGCGGTGTGTCGGAAGACGATGCCTTGGCTGTCAAAGTAATTGATGGTCTTGGTTGCCATGGTGACGGTGACAAGCGACCAATGGATTTCTAAGTGTATGGGAAAGAGCAGTAGCCATTTGGAGAACAAATCCACCTGAAATTTGTCCCGCAAAGAAAAACTGTTATTGAAAAAAATGTTTAATGTTAATTAACATCGTAGTCATCATCAGTCTCCTTACTTTTTTGGTCCATCTTTTTACACCCTCATAACCCTTGGCAACCAACTGCTTATGGAAGAAACTGTTGAAAAAATGAACCTAGAAACCAAACATGTTTTTAAACCATAGGGCTGGATTCAATACATATTAGTAATGGTATGAAATAATTAAACACTTAAACTATAACATACAACATCATTAACACGCACTATTAAAGTACAATTCTGTCTTTTTTAAACCCATAATCCACATTCACAGGATATAACTTACATTGTGTTGTGTTGCTTCCATAATCAATTCTCCATATGTGTTGATAATCTGGACGAAATGAGACATAAAGTGAAATATAAAAGATTATTTAACTGATTGTCACCATGTAATAAATGTGCACAAAAGCAACATAATATTTCAGTTTGTACATGTGCAGTGGTCCCTCAATTTAGGAGTGCCCCAACTTAAGAGTGTTTTAGGATAAGAGTAGTCTCTTGGCTAATTGTCATGCTTTAGGTTGCAAGCAAAAATGTGAGCTACAAGCATCCCAGTCATTGATTGGCGTAGCAACCTTTCCTTACCTGGTCATTTAGCCAATTCTGTTCCTCCAGCGTGCTGAGGTCTTCAAGGCTCAACGTGTGTTTGTTGTACATGACCATAAAGCTAGCAACAGGTGCAGAGGCGAGCGCTGCTTTGTACCGCTTCATCTCTTCCAGGACGTTCAGTCTCCTACAACAAACGCGTTAAGATGTGAGCAGAGTGGATGACAAACGTTTCATGTTGCGTGTACATGCACTAACTTGTTGGCGAGGTCGTCACTGTTGCCATTCTCCTTCAGGTAATCCAGGACATCTGTCTCACTGACAGGAATGAAACTGCCATATTTTAAGTAGAAGCTCTCCAGAAACTCTAAAATGTATACGTCATTGTCACAGGATTAGATTTCCCCGCTTCTTGACAGGTCAACGCAGAGGTGTACCAACCGCTGACTTTGCAAATTTAAATAATGGGGCAACAAAACATGACATATTTTAAAGAACAAACATCCTCTAACAGCATGTGCTTAATGTACAAAACTCTGATGACATGATAAATACCTCCTGGCCTTCAAAACTAAGGTTGTGCCAATCAATCGATATCGGACGATTTTCGTGAAAAAGTACATGATCACAAGATCACGAAAGATCATTATCATGTATTAGAAGCAGGCATGCTAATAGCTAAGCTAACCATATTCAAACAACAACAAGAAATAAGTTAAATTTAAAGTACCAATGATTGTCACACACACACACCAGGTGAAAGTATCCTCTGCATTTGACCCATCACCCTTGATCACCCCCTGGGAGCTGAGGGAAGCAGTGAGCAGCAGCGGTGGCCGCGCCTGGGAATCTTTTTGGTGATTTAACCCCCAATTCCAACCCTTGATGCTGAGTGTCAAGCAGGGAGGTAATGGGTCCCATTTTTATAGTCTTTGGTATGACTCGGCTGGGGTTTGAACTCACGACCTACTGATCTCAGGGCGGACACTCTAACCACAAGTGTTTAGTAAATGTTTAAGAAGTGGATATGGAAGCAGAAGAAAGTAAGCGGCTACTAACAAGAAATTAAAATAAGTACAAACCCCGTATGAGTTGGGAAATTGTGTTAGATGTAAATATAAACGGAATACAATGATTTGCAAATCATTTTCAACCCATATTCAGTTGAATATGCTACAAAGACAACATATTTGATGTTCAAACTGATAAACATTTTTTTTTTTGCAAATAATCATTAACTTTAGAATTTGATGCCAGCAACACGTGACAAAGAAGTTGGGAAAGGTGGCAATAAATACTGATAAAGTTGAGGAATGCTCATCAAACACTCATTTGGAACATCCCACAGGTGTGCAGGCTAATTGGGAACAGGTGGGTGCCATGATTGGGTATAAAAACAGCTTCCCAAAAAATGCTCAGTCTTTCACAAGAAAGGATGGGGCGAGGTACACCCCTTTGTCCACAACTGCGTGAGCAAATAGTCAAACAGTTTAAGAACGACGTTTCTCAAAGTGCAATTGCAAGAAATTTAGGGATTTCAACATCTACGGTCCATAATATCATCAAAAGGTTCAGAGAATCTGGAGAAATCACTCCACGTAAGCGGCATTGCCGGAAGCCAACATTGAATGACCGTGACCTTCGATCCCTCAGACGGCACTGTATCAAAAACCGACATCAATCTCTAAAGGATATCACCACATGGGCTCAGGAACACTTCAGAAAACCACTGTCACTAAATTCAGTTCGTCGCTACATCTGTAAGTGCAAGTTAAAGCTCTACTATGCAAAGCCAAAGCCATTTATCAACAACATCCAGAAACGCCGCCGGCTTCTCTGGGCCCGAGATCATCTAAGATGGACTCATGCAAAGTGGAAAAGTGTTTTGTGGTCTGACGAGTCCACATTTCAAATTGTTTTTGGAAATATTCAACATCGTGTCATCCGGACCAAAGGGGAAGCGAACCATCCAGACTGTTATCGACACAAAGTTCAAAAGCCAGCATCTGTGATGGTATGGGGATGCATTAGTGCCCAAGGCATTGGTAACTTACACATCTGTGAAGGCACCATTAATGGTGAAAGGTACATACAGGTTTTGGAACAACACATGCTGCCATGTAAGCGCCGTCTTTTTCATGGACGCCCCTGCTTATTTCAGCCAGACAATGCCATGCCACATTCAGCACGTATTACAACAGCGTGGCTTCGTAAAAAAAGAGCGCGGGTACTTTCCTGGCCCTCCTGCAGTCCAGACCTGTCTCCCATCGAAAATGTGTGGCGCATTATGAAGCGTAAAATACGACAGCGGAGACCCCGGACTGTTGAACAACTGAAGCTCTACATAAAACAAGAATGGGAAAGAATTCCACTTTCAAAGCTTCAACAATTAGTTTCCTCAGTTCCCAATCGTTTGAGTGTTGTTAAAAGAAAAGGTGATGTAACACAGTGGTGAACATGCCCTTTCCCAACTACTTTGGCATGTGTTGCAGCCATGAAATTCTAAGTTAATTATTATTTGCAAAAAAAAAAATAAGTTTATGAGTTTGAACATCAAATATCTTGTCTTTGTAGTGCATTCAATTGAATATGGGTTGAAAAGGATTTGCAAATCATTGTATTCGTTTATATTTAAATCTAACACAATTTTCCAACTCATATGGAAACGGGGTTTGTAGATTAATAAGAATTAGAGAGGGAATACTATAACAACAACTGTTAGTGTGTCAGCATTGTCGCAGTTAGTACACGACAAGTAAGAGTAGGATCGAATCGATCTATAAATTGGTGTTGTCAGTATATCATCAATACTAGAGTGATCAGAACAATATCTTTACATTTCTTAAAATCACTTCGTTGTTTTTGTTAATATTTACAAACTCGGGGAATAATTCCCTGGACACAGAAAAACAAAAGAGTTTAGATGAGTAGAGATAGTTTTTGCTTTTGTTTAGTTATGGTGTACTACTGACTTTGTTTCAATAAAACAATTGTATGTAATAAAAGAAAAAGGAACTAGTTAAAATATTGTTAAACTGTCAATAACACTCACCAAAAATACATTGAAAAATGTACATTACGTGTTATTGGTATTGGTATTGGCAGCATAAAACCCTGATGGAATGTCCCTATCCAAAACCGATCTTACCATGGACCAAATGAATAAGCCGCTCCAGGTTATCACCATTCTGTGCCGTTGCATCCGTCTCTTGTGCATTTGCTTCATTTGACAGATCATCATTGGGTGTTTCCCCTTTTTCCCAGGTTCCAGGCTGACAGTACAACCTGTGGTCTCTCAGCGCGCAGCTGTGCATACTGCTGCACACCGCGATAGGACCGTTGTATGAACAAACCGCCACTGGATTGTCCGTGTCCATGGGTGTGGATCTGTGGTCGAGGTCTGTGGGTGAACTGGCGTTTCCATTGGACAGAGTAGGTGATAAACATAGGGATGAAAGGTCTGTCCTCTCATTCTCTTGCTCTACCTGCATCTCCGATTCGTGGTTTGGAAGACATCCTGGCCTTAAAGGAGAGGTGGACTCTCCTGATAAGCAAAGTGTTCCGTTTCCTGCTTCGGTCAAAATGGTTATGTCATCAATTGTTTCTTCAGCTTTTGTCGCAGACAAACTTATCTCATCTTTATTTCCAATCTGTGATAAATCCAATGTACAGTATATCTGCGGCTGGGCTTCAGAACAGATAACAACCTCATTTCCAATACCTTGTTTGATTCCAATGATCATTTTCGATGCCAAAGGACCTGCCATTCCTCCCCGGCCAGGTTTACCGCCTCCTCTCCCTCTTACAAGCACCATACTTCTGCCAGTCATTCCTGGGGACAACACCTGCCCGATCTTTTTTCGTTCTGTTTCAGCAACCCGTGAAATGACTGTCAATATGTTCTCCTTCTTTTGCACAACATAGTTTGTTACTGGTCCATCTGGAGGACTGACATGGACATTTGAAGGAGCAGCAGAATCTGACTGTG
The DNA here is from genome assembly GCF_033978685.3 of Nerophis lumbriciformis. Lineage (NCBI taxonomy): Eukaryota > Metazoa > Chordata > Actinopteri > Syngnathiformes > Syngnathidae > Nerophis > Nerophis lumbriciformis. The sequence continues at coordinate 23,538,096 of NC_084561.2, read as the reverse complement.
GATTTGAGGTTTTATTGTTCCCATAGTTGTCATTTTCTTCCCTTGTTTCCCTTAATTTACCTTCCGTCAGGTCAAAGTCATTAATTATCAACAACTTGTCCCCGTCTTGCCTTTTTGGGGTGTCCTGAAGGTGCCATCCAGCTCCCCTTCCCCTACCTCGTCCCCTTCCCCTCCCCCTCCCTCTGCCTCTGCCAGGAGGTCTGATATTGTGTCCTTTGCTGTTGGGGCCACAGCAGTCACAGGCCTTAGGAACCCTCTTTCTGCCTGATGTGCGGCCATTGACTGTTCCCTGAGTGGGATTTGTTGACTGTGTAGCGGACGGCAAATTCCCTTTAAGTGCTATTAGCGGGGTTACAACTGAGGGCTTATCATCTTCGGGAATCTGAGTAGAAGGCTGTGTGGTGTCTGAAATGGGGGTAACATCTGACCCAACTGAGGCAAGGAGCTTTGCAGGGCTATGAGTGAGGTCTTTGACAGTATCTTTCAGAGGCAGCACTGGAGGAGGTGCTGCCTCAGTTATATTAGTTGAAATAGATGTTGTTTTCATTGGGGAAGCAGAATTGCTGTGAACCATGACGTCCTCCTTTTGCACTTTAACCCCATCCCAAAGACTCCACTTTTCCCTATTGGTCTTCTTCACTACCAAGTATGGTACAGTGTGTTGTTTTGGGGTTTTTTGAATCAAGAAAAGCAGTTGTATTCTATGTCTTCCTGTTAAATGTCACAGGTACAACAGATGAGAAATTGGGATTACTGAGTTGCTCAACTGCAGCTATATACTGTTCTTAGGATTGTACCTCCACCGGAGTCTCCTATAGGATAGAAGAAACAAAGTAGCAGAGAATTAATACAGAAACAGTGATATCACTAGAATAAATGAGGCATTGGTTAGTAGTAGAACTGCGCAATATAGAATATATACGATATAAATTTGGCCAACGATAGAGCTTTTAATACTATCGTGATAACGGATGTTGACGACACATTCTGGCTGTTTCCACAAATTTGACAGCAACAAGCGAACGACCGGGTCCACACCGCAATGTCGTGTCCTCGCTCACAGCTAATGTCTTTTTAGAGTGCAACTTGCCGCAATGGCAGCAAATAAACAGTTTCTTACAAATCCAAGCGCACGAGGAATAACTAAACATGCTACACTACACATTGTAGGAGAATATGCTAACTGCTAATCGCAAGTTAGAGCTCTTGAATGTAAACAGGGTGGGCGAATTGGAACAAATATCGACAAGAACAATACCAAGTACCGGTAGTACTTTATCAGGTTGATACCACACTGGTTAGAACAATATTTTTTACTAGCAAAACATCTTCTGTAATTTTTGTTATTGTTTACAAACTCGAGAAATAAGTCCCTGGATATAGGAGGGCCGTAAGGGCAAAAACCAAATATTTTAAATCAGAGCCAATATTAGGTTATAATTAAAAAATGTAACCGTTATTGTTAAACCGCCATCGTGTTATTTTGTCTGATTACAACTGTGATCAAAAATTGTATTATTCAATGATCTTGAAATTTGAAGTATCGCTATCAGTATTGGTACAATTCAGTTATCTTTATACTACAGTACGCGGTCGACATCTAACAGTATGCTAAATAATCACTTAATACAGTGTTTTATTTTCCTTTTTTCAAACACAGTGTTACTGTTCAAACCGTGTGTAAGTTAAAAAAGGCTAATAATATTAAATATACTTGTTAAATAAAACCTCTTCCTTGTTTTCAATTAATACTTAGGCCTACTATGCTACTGTATTTTAACATTGGTCATTATGGTGGTACTTGGAGAGACATTTTTTTCCTAAAGTGGTACTTGGTGGAAAAAAGTTTGGGAACCACTGTATAAATCAATACTCAACTACTTGGTATTGGATCAATACCCAAATATGTATTATTGCTCAAAACTAATGTATTGAAAACAACAAAAGAATGCATGTTTATTACATTTTAACACAAGTGTAGATTAAACTATTTTACAACAGAGAGTAACCAGACATAACAGTGAATTAACAAGTAGTTGAGTTGAGTTGAGTTGAGTTTAAGTTCATTTGGAACATGTATGCATACAACATGATACATCCCAATTTCTCCACTCAACATGTTCGAAAATGAGTAGGAAGAAGCAGAGCGTATTTAATCCTACCCCTTTTCCTTTACATTGCAGTTGCTAAAACTTTTGTTCAACCCCTGTTCTCAATTTATTCACAATATACTCCATAAGTAATAACAATAAAAATAAATAAATAAATAATAATTGGTTAAGTAAGTTATAATTCATATGGTGAGACAAGTAAGATTATCTTGAAAATGAATGGATGGATGAAATAAATTCAGAATGTTTATCATGGTTCTTCTTGTTTGTACTTTGTAAACACTTTATGTTTGAATAGTTTTTTGAAGTGGATCATATTAGTACATTGTTTGATTTATTTGCTTAATCCACTCCATAATTTAATTCCACATACTGATATACTGAAGGTCTTAAGTGTTTAAATTACATTTTTCTCTAAGATTATATTCCTCCTCTTTTGTTGAGAATAATTGTTGTATATTATTGGGTAGCAGATTATAGTTTGCTTTGTGTTTAATTTTAGCTGTTTGCAAATTCACTATGTCGTGGAATTTCACTATTTTTGATTCCATGAATAAAGGGTTTGTATGTTCTCTATATCCAGCATTATGCATTATTCTAACTGATCTTTTTTGTAACACTGTTAATGAATGAAGTGTACTTTTGTAGTTATTTCCCCATATTTCTACACAATAACTCAGATATAGTAACACTAGCGAGCAGTAGAGAATATGGAGTGATTTTTGGTCTAGAACATGTTTTGCTGTATGCATTATTGACGTGTTTCTTGCTACTTTATGTTGTATATTGTTTACATGAGATTTCCAGTTCAAGTAGATTAATATATCGAGATATTTATCACAGGGGCCTGCAATACATATTGCAATACAGATTTCGGGCCACATCAGCCACCCCAAGTTAGTAGGCAGTGTTCCAAGAACCTTGATTAGTGGAAGTTACAGCAAGAAAGTTGTAATATATGCTGACAACTACAATTGAAATTCATATTTAGAAGCATTGATTGATTGATTGAAACTTTTATAAGTAGATTGCACAGTTCAGTACATATTCCGTACAATTGACCATTAAATGGTAACACCCGAATAAGTTTTTCAACTTGTTTAAGTCGATTTGTCCACGTTAATCAATTCATGGTACAAATATATACTATCATCATAATACAGTCATCACACAAGTTAATCATCAGAGTATATACATTAAAAACCAGACAAAACTTACTGGTAAAATTACTTATCTATAGACTAAATACAAACAGTTTCATGTTTTTTTACATAGCAATTATTACACTCTGTTAAGCACTTACCTTTCACATTTGAGAGTTTAAACACTGGACACTGAACTGAAATTAGCAGCATCCTTCAAAATAGGTTTGGCAAACCTATCCATGCAGTATCTATACTTTTTATATACATTTTTACAATTCCCTATTGAGCGACGCACTAACATAGTAACACCCCAGTCAATGTTGCGTTATATTGCTAAATAAAACAACAGTATTAAAAGTCTCGAAATACAAGTTTAAGAGCAGTAATTTACGAACAATGCAATAATCCGTCACAACAATAAAATGTTAAGATAAAGAGAGAAAATACGTTGGCCAAACTCAAGAGACCACTTAATTGATGTTATTTACTTATTTTTCGACACACAACAGCAAGTATTACTCGTATGAGAGCGAGTGTGTAATTTGAGGGTCTTTTGAATAAGTTAGTGGTTCTCCTGAGGGCGAAGCTAGCCGAGTTAGCTCGCTGCAGCCAAAACAGAGACGGGCAAACGGAGGATAGAAGTGAAGTCTTGAGCGGGAATTTCGAATTCTAAATGCATACACGGTAAACGTTTGGGAAAACGTCCAAAATAAACATACGTGTACATTACCTCGATATTGGGATGGCAAGAGTTTTGTCTCGCCATAATTTGAGGATACAGGCAACAAATTGTGGGCGCACATTGACGGCGTCACGATGTCGACGTCATCCTCGTCTCATTCCGTAGATCCCCGAACGAGGCTTCGTGTTCCTGAGCTCGAAGCCTCTTTACAGTATTTTAATTGAACTCAAATTAGATATGGCTATATTTAAAAAAAAAATAAATAAATAAAAAAAAAGTATGTATATACGTGGTCAAAAGTTTACATACATTTGTAAAGAACACAATGTCATGGCTGTCTTGAGTTTCCAATAATTTCTACAACTCTTATTTTTTTGTGATAGTGATTGGAGCTGAAGTTTAGTTCTTTTATGAATTTATTATGGGTCTACTGAAAATGTGACCAAATCTGCTGGGTAAAGTATACATACAGCACTGTTAATATTTGGTTACATTTACACACAGTTTCACTTCAATAAGGCGCTTTTGGTAGCCATCCACAAGCTTCTGGTTGAATGTTTGACCACTCCTCTTGACAAAATTGGTGAAGTTCAGCTAAATGTGTTGGTTTTCTGACATGCACTTGTTTCTTCAGCATTGTCCACACGTTTAAGTCAGGTCTTTGGGAAGGCCATTCTAAAACTTTAATTCTAGCCTGATTTAGCCATTTCTTTACCACTTTTGACGTGTGTTTGGGGTCATTGTCCTGTTGGAACACCCAACTGCGCCCAAGACCCAAACTCCGGGCTGATGATTTTAGGTTGTCCTGAAGAATTTGGAGGTAATCCTCCTTTTTCTTTGTCCCATTTACTCTCTGTAAAGCACCAGTTCCATTGGCAGCAAAACAGGCCCAGAGCTTAATACTACCACCACCATGCTTGACGGTAGGTATGGTGTTCCTGGGATTAAAGGCCTCACCTTTTCTCCTCCAAACATATTGTTGGGTATTGTGGCCAAACAGCTCAATTTTTGTTTCATCTGACATCACATGGACAAAGATAAGACCTTCTGGAGGAAAGTTCTGTGGTCAGATGAAACAAATATATTGTATATATATATATATATATATATATATATATATATATATATATATATATATATATATATTGTAATTTTTGTTGCTCATAGTTGTAGAAAATACTAAAAAAATACAACTTTGTCTACACAACGCAAATCTTAACTTTAGATAATTTCGTTACTTGTTTTTGGCTTATATAATTGGTTACAAAATAAATATATTTTTCTAGAATAAAATAATAATTTAATTTTTTTACCTTAATAATACCAATGCTCACAAAGCTCATTGACGCAACACACATTTAATAACAAATACAGGAAAATAATAAATACAACAATTGATGCATACAATGAAATATGCTCAAAACTGAAGTAATAAGAATAAAAAATATACATAAAAAATGGCAACATGAAGGGTAACAAGAGTGATCCTTGGGGATAGGGTACACTAACATTTAAATCCTCTTTCTTCCACGAGCCCAATAAAACAGTGTGGAAAAGTCCTGAATAGTATAACGCAATATCATGAACAGACCAAAAATGTATCACACAAACACATTCATACACATTTGAGTACAAAGTTGAAAAGTAACAATATCTAAAATACACTATATTTGAGTTTTCTTCAGCAAAAAGAACCACATTTAAGATAACATTGCAGTCCCTCTGAAATAAACACAATCTATATATTTGTATTTGTACATACGGTCAGTGCTAAATCATTTTCTACATGATATAATACAAAATCGGTGCCAACACCTCCTTAAGGGTGTCATTTGGTTCCAGTGAAGTTGAGTGCATTCATCTTTAGTTCAGCAAATGGCTTTGGGAGAAGTGTGATGTACTGTATATTACTGTTGCAGAATTGACTTTTTACATTATCTGTAATAAAGAACTGTCACCTGACCCCTTAAAATTATGTCTGTTTACAAAACAATCAATGCAAGAGGGGAGAATACTTCTTCTGAATGTGCTTCATTCCACCTTTGAATTAAAACAAGTTGCATCTCGAATGACATACCAGTTGTTGGTAAAAAGAAAACAATGGTACAGCAGAGTCCTGTAGCACGTAGATCTGAAAGAGATACATGCAATTATTAGTTTATTTTATTGGTTTGTGTGATAGTGACATCATTGCACATACTATTGCACAGCTAATTTTCTTTTGTTGTCCCCTCGCAAAGGCAAAGTGACAGCACGTTAAAAACATATCCACTAATAAAATCTAAACTAAAGATGAAAAAACGCTTCAATAAAAAGAGAGCACCCGCAGAAAGATGAAATCAACAACAATGAATACATTAGACCAGTGGTTCTCAAACTTTTTTCACCAAGTACCACCCTGGAAAACACTTGACTCTCCATAATGACCAACATTAAAATACAGTACAATAGTAAGCCTAAGTATTCATTAAAAACAAGGCAGATGTTTTATTTAATGAGTATAATGAATATTTTGGGCACTGTAGCATTACACACAGTTTGAACAGTAGCACTCTGTTTGAATATACAAAAATAAAAACTACTTTAATCAAGTGATTCTTTGGCATACCACTAGCTCAGGGGTCAGCAACCCAAATTGTTGAAAGAGCCATATTGGACCAAAAAAAAAATCTGTCTGGAGCTGTAAAAAATGTAAAGCCTTAGATAAGTGTTATAATGAAGGCAACACATGATGTAAGAGTCTACATTAGCTATATTAGCCTACTATCAAAATGACTATGTGTCGCAGGCTGACGCAAATCTTTGTTGACAGAAATGTTGAAATGTAATATTTATTTGACACATTTTTACAACATTGGAAAACATTACTAAAACGCAGGCTTGTCGGAGGGTGTGATAACTCCTGGAAATTACTGGCTTAGAATGGCCAAAGGTAAATATGTGTGTGTTCAAGTTGAAGAAAACAGAAACTACAAATAAAATGACCTCAAATATACCTAAAATACGAGGCATAATGATGCATTATGTACATAAATAGCATGTTACCGTCGATTAGCTTGCAGTCATGCTGTGACCAAATATGTCTGATTAGCACTCCACACAAGTCAATAACATCAACAAAGCCCACCTTTGTGGATTCACGCACAGCATAAAACGTTTGATGGACAAATAGAGACAAAGAAGGAGTGGCATAAAACACATCTTTCTGTGGCAGCACCAAGGAAAGTTGTACATGTAAACAGACTACGGTGCGTTCAAGGACTTCCGAAATTAGGACAAAATGGCGCGCGCCAAATACTCTCATCAGTGAAGCATGTTTAATGTAAGCAGTGGGATTTCTAACAATTAGGAACTACATAAATACTGTAATTTGATATCGATATATATTTTTTATCTTGATAGATTGAAAATTAACACCAATGAGTTGACTGATGAACATTATCACATAATTTATTCAGAAAATGTAAATAACTACAAATAAAGATCAGTGTTGGGTTAGTTACTGAAAACCAGTAACTAGTTACAGTTCCTTTATTTCAAAAGTAACTCAGTTACTAACTCAGTTACTTAAACCAAAAAGTAATGCGTTACTGTGAAAAGTAACTATTTAGTTACTTTTTTTTCTTCTTTTTTTTTAAAAAGCTCCCATTAATGCCCTTTTAGCCTTCATTTCAGTACTGTTATTACACTGGAGAATAATACAATGTGTTGATCAACTTGACATGCATTTGCATCACTGAACTCTGCTAAGCAATGTGGTCTACATACAACACACAAAGACAAAGATAAGTTTCAAAGGGCCAATTTGTTTCAGACCAGAACAAACTGACAAAACTATTTTAAATAGCTGCAACATAACATACATACAGTAAGTAACAAACAGCATAATAACAACATAGCTGTAAACCTGGCTTCACCTAAGGAAGTCACACGTAACATACACAAAGTCTAAGCAGGCAGATTTGAATTGTTGTTTTGGGCAGTAGACGGGATCTTTGATCCAAGACACAACTTACATTTAACTAAAATGTTCTTTTCTTTGTGCTCGACAAAGGAAAAGAAGTGAGAATATCTCATACTTGCCAACCCTCCCGAATTTCAGTGTCTCTCCCCGGGACAACCATTCTCCCGAATTTCTCCCGATTTCCAGCCGGACTTAAGGCACCCGTCCTTCAGGGCGGACCTGAGTGAGGACAGCCTGTCGTCACGTTCGCTTGGCCAACCAAAAAGTAACCACAGAACACTATACCGTGTAGTGTTCTGTGGTTACTTTTTGGTTGGCCAACGGTTTACGTTGTATTGCGCACCCCCTCCCCCCCACACCCACACCCAGTCACACACAGAGCGCGCCTGCAGCTTGTGACACTAGAGATTCAGAAGGATGACACTGCAGCGCTCCAATAAAACACACTCAGATCTTCTGTTTCTAGCCGATACTACATAAAAAATAACGTAAAATAACGCAGTAACGCATCATGTAGTAACGGTAACTGAGTTACTGAATATAAAAAAATAACGCGTTAGATTACTAGTTACCGCCGAAACTAACGGCGTGACAGTAACGCGTTACTTTGTAAGATAGAATACTATTAACAGCAACATGTAAATGTAAAAAAAAACAACAACATTATGATTTGTACAATTTCAGAATGTGCTCGTTCTTTTTTTAAACAAAGAAAACAATCTGAAGTTGTCTTTCTTTTTAAGTTATCGTGCCGTGATTTTACCAGTCCGCCTCACTTGGGAGTAGATTTTTTCTCCATGTGGCTCCTGATCTAAAATGGGTTTGACATCCCTGTGCTAAGTATACATAGTCTGTGGTAATGTTTAGTTGTAGAATGTGACCCTGAGCAACATCAAATCAGCAATGTACGAGAATCTTCTTCAATATACGACAATTTTAAGCTTCTGGTCTGATAATTTGTCATTTGCCAACCGGAAACACCAGTGGAAGCCCAAGTTACTCAGTTGTATTTACAAACCTGTTTTATCGAGCACCCACACACCAAACCAGCATCCTATTGGACACCTTTCGTTTCATTTTAATAAAATAATAAAAGCATTTTATATTATTTGTATTAGTATAGTATTATTAATTGTTTGGATGCGTTTGAGTCATATTCTCATAGTTTTTTTTCTAAAGTTAAGTGCAGATCCGTCAGATTGGTACCTTTCACATTTGAATCGATATGGTTCCAATTCCCGGTAAATTGATACGGATTATTATAGGGCTGCTCGGAATACACGTTATGACGGTAGAAACGATATACAACATATCACGATAGATACATAATCGATATCAATATAAAATCGGTTCGATAAAACATTCAATATATTTTTTGGTCAGATGAAATTAGAAGTTACAAAGCAGGGTTCGTTGTATGAAGTCACTCGCGCTTTTTAGGAAGCCACCAAAACAGAATGTATCACTGAGCAATGGGAGGGAGACGCTAAGAGCCAATCACGTGACAGCATCAACTAACATTTTGGTTGCGCCGTCTTTCTGTCTTGCTGGGGATTCTCTGCAAGGAGTGAGACGAGAGACTGATCTCTTGATATCAGCTCAATAACAGAAACTTGCCCTTAGTTTTGTTGGTTTTAATGCAGACAGTGCGGCAACATCCTGACACTTCCAATGTGTCCGTTTAACTACAAGCTCCCCAAACTACTCTCCGTAGTGTCCAATAGCTGATACACTACTGCCACCTAGTGTCTCAAAACTGCAACTACCTTCAAGTCGACTGCACCTTATCCACTAAACAATAACACCCTTGCTAAGTTGGAAATTGTATTACTGTATTTATTGGCAGTCACAAAAATATAATTAATTATTAGGGATGTCCGATAATGGCTTTTTTGCCGATATCCGATATTCCGATATTGTCCAACTCTTAATTACCGATACCGATATCAACCGATACCGATATATACAGTCGTGGAATTAACACATTATTATGCCTAATTTGGACAACCAGGTATGGTGAAGATAAGGTCCTTTTTAAAAACATTAATAAAATAAAATAACAGAAATAAATTAAAAACATTTTCTTGAATAAAAAAAGAAGTACAACAATATAAAAACAGTTACATAAAAACTAGTAATTAATGAAAATGAGTAAAATTAACTGTTAAAGTTAGTACTATTAGTGGCCCAGCAGCACGCACAATCATGTGTGCTTACGGACTGTATCCCTTGCAGACTGTATTGATATGTGAAGTGAAGTGAATTATATTTATATAGCGCTTTTTCTCTCGTGACTCAAAGAGCTTTACATGGTGAAATATATATACAGATATATATTGATATATAATGTAGGAACCAGAATATTAATAACAGAAAGAAACAACCCTTTTGTGTGAATGAGTGAAAATGGGGGAGGGAGGTTTTTTTTGGGTTGGTGCACTAATTGTAAGTGTATCTTGTGTTGTTTATGTTGATTTAATAAAAAAATAATAATTAAAAACCCCCCAAAAAACCCGATACCGATTAAAAAAAACAACCGATACCGATAATTTCCGATATTACATTTTAAAGCATTAAAATGTATTATCGGACATCTCTATTAATTATCATTATCGATCAATATAAAAACGTATATTGTGATCGTTTTCGGCCATATCACCCAGCCCTACTTACTGTATGTTGTTCTGCACAATGAATGCTAAAACAAAATTACATTATGTCTTTGCTTTTGTTGTTGTTTTCATTTTTTTAATCAATTTAGGTTTGCTAATGCGGTGTTTTTCAACCTTTTTTGAGCCAAGGCACATTTTTTGCGTTGAAAAAATGCGGAGGCACACCACCAGCAGAAATCATTAAAAAACGAAACACAGTTGACAGTAAAAAGTTGTTTTCGCAATTGTTGGGTATGACTTAAAACCATAACCAAGCATGCATCACTATAGCTCTTGTCTCAAAGTAGGTGTGTTGTCACCAACTGTCACATCACGCCCTGACTTATTTTGAGTTTTTTGCTGTTTTCATGTGTGTAGTGTTTTAGTTCTTGTCTTGCACTCCTATTTTGGTGGCTTTTTCTCTTTTTTTGGTATTTTCCTGTAGCAGTTTCATGTCTTCCTTGACCACTATTCCCCACACCTGCTTTGTGTTAGCAATCAAGAATATTTCAGTTGTTTTTAATCCTTCTTTGTGGGGACATTGTTGATGGTCATGTCATGTTCGGATGTACTTTGTGGACGCCGTCTTTGCTCCACAGTAAGTCTTTGCTGTCGTCCAGCATTCTGTTTTTGTTTACTTTGTAGCCAGTTCAGTTTTAGTTTCGTTCTGGATAGCCTTCCCTAAACTTAAATGCCTTTTCTTAGGGACACTCACCTTTTGTTTATTCTTGGTTTAAGCATTAGACACCTTTTTACCTGCACCCTGCCTCCCACTGTTCCCGACATCTACAACGAAATTGGCTACCGGCTGCCACCTACTGATATGGAAGAGTATTACATGGTTACTCTGCCGAGCTTGACAGCACCGACACTCAACAACAAAACATAATGTGCAGACTATAATTACTATACTTGCCAACCCTCCCGATTTTCCCGGGAGACTCCCGAATTTCAGTGTCTCTCCCGAAAATCTCCCGGGGCAACCATTCTCCCAAATTTCTCCCGATTTCCACCCGGACAATAATATTGGGGGCGTGCCTTAAAGGCCCAAAGGTCCTCTACAACCTGTCGTCACGTCCGCTTTTCCCCCATACAAACAGCGTGCCGGCCCAGTCAAATAATATATGAGGCTTTTACACAAACATTAGTGAATGCAAGGCATACTTGATCAATAGCCATACAGGTCACACTGAGGGTGGCCGTATAAACAAGTTTAACACTGTTACAAATATGCGCCACATTGTTAACCCACACCAAACAAGAATGACAAACACATCCGCACCGTAACACAACATAAACACAACAGAACAAATACCCAGAATCCCTTACACCACCGCTACCACCAAACCCGCCCCCATCTCCCGAATTCGGAGGTTTCAAGGTTGGCAAGTATGATAATTACTGGTTTGCAAAAAAATATTTTTAACCCAAATAGGTGAAACTAGATAATCTCCCACGGCACACCAGACTGTATCTCTCGGCACACTAGTGTGCCGCGGCACAGTAGTTGAAAAACACTGTGGTAAGGGACTACAAAACCCATTGAGAAACACTTCCATTATAAGTTGTACACCGCAACATTTATACCGCGATATATACCGTTTGCGGGAAGGGATTCAATTTATACTGTGATATTAATTTTGGGTCATACCACGCGGCCAATTTACAGTATTAATTTTCTGTATTTTTGTGTGTGTTTAAATGTGTTAATAAATGTTCAAATAATGTTTAAAAAAACCAAATCTTTTTTTTTTCCGTTTAACATTTTACATTGTCCAATCGTTATCTTATTTTCTTACTCTTCTGTGTCTCATTTGCAAGTACTGTACTACACTGTATTATATAATAGATTTTACATGCAGTTGCGATTTCTGAGGCAGTTGATGGTAGTAGCCTCTAGACTACGATAGCCAGGAAGAAGACTTTGCCATTTCCCAGTCTTGTCTCTTGTTGAAACCTAAAAAGTGTTCATACGGCAAGTATTGTACTTATTGCATAATTGTTGATTGTAACGTGCAACTTAGCTAGAGTTTTGATTTGAAATTCGTAGGTGTTGAAATTGCCATTGAAAATCACTAGTGCTTATCTGTAGCATATAAATGGAAAACCGAATGCTAATTGTAAATAATGTAAATAATTCAATGTATATACTCTGATGATTAACTTGTGTGATGACTGTATTATGCTGATAGTATATATTTGTACCATGAATCGATTAACGTGGACCCCGACTTAAACAAGTTGAAAAACTTATTCGGGTGTTACCGTTTAATATTAATAATAATGGATTAGATTTATATAGCGCTTTTCTAGACACTTAAAGCGCTTCACAGAGAAGTGAGAACCCATCATTCATTCACACCTGGTGGTGGTAAGCTACTTTCGTAGCCACAGCTGCCCCGGGGTAGACTGACAGAAGCGTGGCTGCCAGTTTGCGCCTACGGCCCCTCCGACCACCACCTATCATTCATCATTCATTCACCAGTGTGAGCGGCACCGGGGGCAAGGGTGAAGTGTCCTGCCCAAGGACACAACGGCAGCGATATGGATGGTAAGAGGCAGGGAGCGAACCTGCAACCCTCAGGTTTCTGACACGGGCACTCTACCCACCAAGCCATGCCGCCCCATTTAGTGGTCAGTTGTACGGAATATAATAATATAATATAAATCTATTAATAAAAGTTTCAATCAATCAATCAATCAATCAAAGCATCGAGCTCGCACATTTTGACAAGTGGAGCCCTACAGTACTTTTGAGGGCCTTCTTGCTTTGTTGGTAAGGAAAAATGTAACATAACCTAAAGGCAGTCAGGCTGAGTCCGCTCTGATTGCTTGACTACTCGTTACCCCGCCAAGTGCTTGAGCCGGTGCCGAGTCTGCAACCGGATGTGTTGATCAAAATAAGGCACTGTTTGATTTTACATGAAGCAGTACCAGGTGGTACCGACGGACTTCGGTCGGTAGCTTACAAAAGCCTCCACTTCGGTACCGACCTGAACTAATTTATTTTCTATGATTATAGCGGGGCCCAAGCCACCCTAAAATAAACCCAGTGATGTTCATGCTCTGATTATTTGTATGCATTCAAAAAAAGCTACCTCACAATGGTGTGTCATTTGCAGGAGTTTGAAACGTTTTGGAGACCGCGGCACCGTTGCTGCCCCCTGTTGTTAAAACCTGAAGCTGCACTTGGTAAACACTGTCACTCTGGAGGCCATGAACCATCACTGCCCGCTGAGACTGAAAGGTAGAAAACAAAGGTAGAAGACAATGGAACAGTCAAAAGATGGAAACTATGACACACACGAAAAAGTACATAGTGCTTGATTTCTGTCTCACCGGTGCAACTGTCTGCGTCTGAGAGATAAGCGTGTCCTCCTGGCCTTTTACCCTCATGGTAACTCCTGACTGCAGCGCCCACGTGAACTGGAACCCTTCAACTTCTGCCATGTCCAGTGCATGCTGGGATACCCGCCAGCGAAATACAGCCAGCAGCGTACCATTGACTTGATAAAACTCTGCTGTGAGCCGCTCGGGACGGAGTACCACCTTTCTGCCTGCTGGGGGGCGCTCTGACACAAAGGATAGAAAACGTTCCCTTTTCTAATCTTTTATCAATCTTATGAAAAGAGTTTATGAGCACTCATAAAATCAAGGATGATACCTTCAGCGTAGCAGGGTAAAACTTGGCTTTCTTTGACCCCGACGGAGGAGCAAGTCGGAGTCGTTACCCAGGCAACAGCCTCTGACCCAGGATCCGTCTTCATTGCCACAGCCACCCAGTACTTACAGGCAAACAGTAGGCCTGTAATGGTGTAATGGGTACCCTGGAGGGAGAAAGTATGTCAATGTTTGTGAGAGACCCAATGTTTCATGTGACATATTACCTGTCTTTGGGAACCAAATATAATATTTATTTCATCTTGGAAAAAAAAAACCCCACTTGCAACAATTTGTGCTTGGCAGCTAGGTTTATGGGCACCATCAAAGGGTGAGAGATGATGTCATTGTTTAAATTATACACTTCACTGAACAAATATCTCTTTCAATGACCTCAACAAATTGCACACAGCGCAATTATACTTATCAACTATGACAGCATGAATTAAGAAGTTACTAGTGGGACACTAGGCATGTGTTTTTCATAAAAATCTATCTGTTATGTGTATTTTCTATATGTATTTTTTCACGTTATATCTTTCTCCAGGTACTCTGACTAAATTGTCAACAGTCGAATAAATGAATGATTGTTTGTCTATGTGCGACTTTTCTGCAGGTGTTAAGAGGCTAAAAAAAGAAATTGTTAGCTTCTTTCGTCGTGAGCGTGAATTTTATTGCAGCTGTAACTAATCATTTTTATTGCGAATTTCGATTTGAAATCAGAGAAGACGTTTGGAGAGATGTGCAGTACGCCCCCTTAACGAATCCCATACAAACTGGAAATAATGTTCTACAAGCTAACTAATTACCCTTAATGCAGGCCCGGGCAATTATTTCGACTCCGGGACCACATTGAGAGAAAAAATGTGTCTGGGGTGTTTAATTGTATGTATGTATGTATGTGTATATATATATATATATATATATATATATGTATGTATGTGTATATATATATATATATATATATATATATATATATATATATATATATATATATATATATATATATATATATATATATATATATATATATATATATATATATTATATATATATATATATATACACACACACACATATACATATATATATATATATATATACATATATATACATATACATATATATATATTTATATATATATATACATATATATATATATATATATATTTATATATACACACATACATACATATATATATATAAACATATATATACATACATATATACACATATATATATATATACATATAATATACATACTATATACATACATATACACATATTATACATATACATATATACACATATATAGATATATATACATATAATATATATACTATATACATACATATTATACATATACATATATACACATATATATATACATATTATATATATATTATATACATACATATACACATTATATATATATATTAGATACATACATATGCATATACACATATTATATATATACATATATATTATATGTATACTTTATACATACAATTACACATATTATATATATACATATATACACATATATATATATATATATATATATATATACATATACATATATATATACATTATATACATACATATACATACACTAGAGATGCGCGGTTTGCGGACACAACCGTGGAGTCCGCAGATAAACCGCGGGTCGGGCGGGAAAAAATAGATTTTAAATAGATGCGGGCGGTTGGCGGTTGAACCAATTCGGAAATATATATACATAGTTAAATGTTGTTACCCACATACGAAAAACGAGCAGCACTCTTTGAAACAGTCAATTATTCATCAGGCACCGCGTCCCAGCAACAAGTGGCGCAAGTGAGCGCTCCTTCAGCGCAGCAGGGCGCATTTTAGAGGCCAGGCGGTCTCGCATGAATCCTGGCACTGCCATTTTATTCCTGCATAGTGCTAACAAAAAAAAAAGTAAGTAGACATACGGTTGGATATGTTACACGAATTAGTCTATGTTACCTATAGGCTATACCAAATAAGCCCATCTCTAACCTATATTGAGTTCGGTCAGCTAAATAATTTTGATGGTTACGTGTTGTTTGGGCGCACTACAATGCAAAGGAATTAAGGCAATTGCGTTGTTTATTGTGTTTTTTTTCTATTCGAGATATACTACTATGTGTGAATAATTATTTGGCCTCGCTTTCAAGTGAAGCGCATCTCCGATTGGCGACAATGTAAGGATATTTAGCCTGCTTTGTTTGTCGCGACCGTCTATTTTCATTATAATTCAAGTTTGATGATAAAGTGCAGTCTGATGGGTTTGATTTCCCCCCTTCAGCTATTTGCCTTGGCCAATAAGTTGCAGGTAATTTATTATTATTATTTATTTAATTTATTTTTGTCTAAATAGAGATGACATACATATGTTATTGTATAATTTAAGTTTGTGCGCGTGATTGACAGCCTAAGGCTTACGAGGCACATTTTTTATTTATTTTTTTATTTAATCTTAAAAACGTATGAGCCTATGCCTATGCCTACAACATAGGCTATGTGTTTATCTTTATTTTCCTGCCTGTCGTTGACAATGGAGATTGTCTGATATTTTGTCATGGCTGCAGATCAATCAACAAAGGTTCATCTTTGTCGCGAAATTGTTCACTGCTTCACTGTGCACCCCGCCCTCGTCCCTATTTGAGCATTATAACGTTAACAAGTTAATATTCATTGAAATAAATTCAGAACATTTTTTTTACCTAACGAAAATATAGGCCTAGTTTTTCTAAAACATTTTTTTAACTTCTTAAAAGCCTCGTTCTGCTTTCTGCAACTGCGCACACAAAGTGTGAGGAACGCACTTCTGATCTGAGGGCATTGGCAACAATAGTCAACACTTTCTTAATGGAAATGACAATAATATTAAAATACCGTAATGATAAATAATATTATCACGCATTAATATCTCTTAGCCACTAATGCCTGGCCAAGATATATTAATGCGTGGCACGCATGAATGTCTCTGCTACATTGGATCAGTCTCCTTTCTTTAACAGGCAAAAGCTTTATAACCTCACTAATGCATTGCATCGTCTATATTAGATATATAACAACGGGCGGGTGCGGGCGGGTGTGGTTTTGATAAAATGTTGGTTCGGGTGGATGGCGGATGGTTGACGACTTTTGTGATGCTGTTATAAATAAATGATAAATGGGTTGTACTTGTATAGCGCTTTTCTACCTTCAAGGTACTCAAAGCGCTTTGACACTACTTCCACATTTACCCATTCACACACACATTCACACACTGATGGAGGGAGCTGCCATGCAAGGCGCTAACCAGCACCCATCAGGAGCAAGGGTGAAGTGTCTTGCTCAGGACACAACGGACATGACGAGGTTGGTACTAGGTGGGGATTGAACCAGGGACCCTCGGGTCGCGCACGGCCATTCTTCCATTGCGCCACGCCGTCCCTGTTGCGGATGAAATAATTGCCTATCCGCGCATCTCTAACATATACACATACTATATATATATTAGATACATACATATGCATATACACATATTATATATATATATATATATATATATATATATATATATATATATATATATATATATATATATATATGTTCTGTTGTAAAAATCTGCTGTACAGTATGTGTGCTTGGGTCCCTTTTTTCAGGAACACTAAGACAAAAAAACCAGTGTCTGATAAAATGCTATATCGTTATGACAAACCACCTTAAAAAAATCGAAATGGAATTTTTTTTTTTTTTACTGAATAACACACCCAGGATGTACCGTACATGAAAATAAAGAATGTGGGATTCACAATATTAACTATGAACTGTAAAACACTGAATAGTAACAAGATATGAACATAGCTCCTCTTTTCTTTTACTTTTGAATCACCTCCTCAATCGACATCATTTACAACAATTAAACAAATTAGAAAAAATTCAACAAACACGGCAAAATATGAATGCAAAGGGTAAAAAAACAAAACAACCACAATCTGAGTATATCACTTTTCTGCAGAACTTTGTTGTAATAAATCTGCTTCCACGTCTTTCCACGTTTTAGGCTGGCTGCACTGGAACAAAAAAAAAAACTCGCCCACACTGCTTGGTGCCTCATCTGAGCTGCTGTGATGTAGATTACCGTAATAACCTGTATATCACCCAAAAGTGTATACTCCAACCATTAACATATGTTCTATAGTTCAAGACTTACGGCAGTGCTTCTCAAATATGTTCTGTTACGCCCCCCCCCCAGGAAGAAGAAAATATCTTGTTTTTAGTAATAGTTTTAGCTCAGTTTGGCAGTATCGCAGCCCCGTCCAAAATCCCATAGCGATAATTGCTCATTAAATATCGCTTCAAACGCTGACATCGCAGAGTTTTAGAAATACAGCCATACTTTTTAGGTTTATATTGTAGCCAAACCTTTCCCTAAACATATAATGTTGAAAAAATATTGTTTTGATTCATAGCTTTTATTGTGTTTTGTTTACTTTTTCAATTAATACCAAAGCAGCGTAGTAGTTTGGAAATGGTTTCATAAAGCTTTTCTTTTCCCCTCTGGACCTATTTTATATTATACAAACATGTGACTATACTTTTTACCATTATTGCTCTATAGCCCTGGTAATAGTAATGTCCCAAATGGGGTGACAAACAATGTCTTGTTTAGGGCCACAAAAATAGTGTGGATAATAGCGCAGTGTTTCTTAACCATTGGCCATTGATGGGCCGCCAAAAAATATCTGTTTTGTCATCTGTGGTCCGTATGGACCGCAGAGGTACTTAGCTATGGTACACTTTTCCACCACTTGTGGCAGTAATGACAATATAAAACAAACATAGGAAGTCTGTAGCTTAAGTCATAGAGAAGTTTCTTAAGCGCAGAAATTATGACTAAGGTGCTAAAGCTGTATTTTCATTTGTTCAAATGAATTTTATTTGATAAGTATTTATTAGTATTTATTTTTGTAATCAGCCTGACCTAAGTCTTGATAATAATCTGTGTGATTAACACATAGCTTCATATCATTTGACAAGGTTTATCCTGTTAAACTGTAAGTAGGTTAGATATAATTATTAGAGATGTCCGATAATGGCTTTTTTGCCGATATCCGATATTGTCCAACTCTTAATTACCGATTCCGATATCAACCGATACCGATATATACAGTCGTGGAATTAACACATTATTATGCCTAATTTTGTTGTGATGCCCCGCGGGATGCATTAAACAATGTAACTTTACCATGAATTGATTAACGTGGACCCCGACTTAAACAAGTTGAAAAACTTATTTGGGTGTTACCAATTAGTGGTCAATTGTACGGAATATGTACTGTACTGTGCAATCTACTAATACAAGTTTCAATCAATCAATCAAAAACAAGGTTTTCCAAAATAAGAGAACAACTTTAACTCCAGTTATGGAAAAAAGTGCCAACATGGCACTGCCCATATTTATTATTGAAGTCACAAAGTGCATTATATTTTTTAACATAAGGAGGGCGGGGGTGTATATTGTAGCGTCCCGGAAGAGTTAGTGCTGCAAGGGGTTCTGGGTATTTGTCCTGTTGTGTTTATGGTGTGTTACGGTGCGGATGTTCTCCCGAAATGTGTTTGTCATTCTTGTTTGATGTGGGTTCACATTGTGGCGCATATTTGTAACAGTGTTAAAGTTGTTTATATGGCCACCCTCGGTGTGACCTGTTGATCAAGTATGCCTTGCATTCATTTGTGTGTGTGTAAAAGCCACATATATAATGTGAGTGGGCCAGCACGCTGTTTGTATGGAGGAAAAGCAGACGTGACGACAAGTTGTAGAGGACGTTAAAGGCACGCGCCCAATATTGTTGTCCGGGTGGAAATCGGGAGAATGGTTGCCCCGGGAGATTTTCGGGTGGGGCACTGAAATTCGTGAGTCTCCCGGGAAAATTGGAAGGGTTGGCAAGTATGCCCTATGTCCGTGTTTTACCGGATATTTACTGCTCCGTACAGCGGCGTTTTAAAAAGTCATTAATTTTACTTTTTGAAACCGATAATTTCCGATATTACATTTTAAAGCATTTTAAAATCAAGAGTAAGATTAGCAATTCAGTGTTGATATTTGAGTGGGCCCCGGGCCCATTTTTAGTGAAAAAGTTGGGTCCCCAGGTCAAAAAGGTTAAGAACCCCTGGCATAAAAATATTGGGGAAAAACTGCCACTGGCAATTAAGCGCCCCCACCTGGCTGAATGTATGCATAACATCAGATACAGTGCAGAATGTATTCTGTTTGTGTTTGCAAATAGCCACGCATTAGCCATGTCGCTCCCAAATGGTCACACATTGAGGGATTTCTGTACTTATTCATCATACAGACGGTAATTTTTTTATTTAAAGAAATTAAAAAGTCTATCAACATTGAGCATTAACCGCCGTAATGTAACTACCTGTGAACCTGAAAAGCAGCGACACATCCAAAAACTAATATAAAGGTCAAAATCGGGCCCGTGGAAGAAAAGTGCGTACATTTTTGCAGGTCTGTTCAAATGATACATTTGTAAAGAAGCAAAGAAATCTGAGACTCAGATGATGAGAAAAGGGATGTAGGACAAAGTGCTGATGGCTGAGAGACATAGTTACACAAACACAGAAGATGAGGGCATTCCATTAGGAAAAATGAGTTATGGTGCTGAAACCCAACCTGCCATACACTCACATAAGCAATAATAAGCAACAGCCAACAAACCCCTGTGTGTGACACATCATTAGTCAGCCAGGACAGATCTACCTGCACGCTTGCTGAGCCCCCAGTGCCTGTGATATTAGTGCTGCAGGTATGTGGACGCCACCGCAAAACGTATTCACCCGGGTGACGAAGTCTGGCTGAAACACAAAAAAGAAAAGAGACGTCAGACGCGCATACTGAGAAGGAGCAAGACCAACATGTTCCAATCCTGTTTTTGTACCAACATTTTCTATCTCCTCCTCCTGTCCAGCTGCCAACATCTACAAGAGAGAGGGGAGGGGGGCACTCTCTTGCGTTTGACCTCTCAGGCTACATTTTGTCTGAGTTCACTGTAAATATATCCCATATAACAAAGTTCAACATCAAACATTATCTAAACCAGGGATTCTCAAATGTACTAAACGGGCTGTATCTAGTGGTACGCCAAAAATCACTTAATCAAAGTACAGTGTTTTATTTTCCTGTATTCAAACACAGTTTTACTGTTCAAACTGTGTGTAATGTTACAGTGGCCGAAAACATTTAATATACTTGTTAAATAATACCTCTGCCTTGTTTTTAATGAATATCTGGGCCTACTACGCTACTGTAGTTGAATGTTAATCATTATGGTGGTAGTTTTTTTCTGAGGTGGTACTTGGTGGTATGAATGGAAAAAAAAAACAGCTATGAAATACAATATAATAATGGTATATATAATAATCTCAGGCAAAAAGTCAAATTAATCATTATTATTAATTATAATTATTAGAGATGCCCGATAATGGCTTTTTTGCCGATATCTGATATTCCGATATTGTCCAACTCTTAATTACTGATTCCGATATCAACCGATACCGATATATACAGTCGTGGAATTAACACATTATTATGCCTAATTTTGTTGTGATACCTCGCTAGATGCATTAAACAATGTAACAAGGTTTTCCAAAATAAATCAACTCAAGTTATGGAAAAAAATGCCAACATGGCAATGCCATATTTATTATTGAAGTCACAGAGTGCATTATTTTTTTTAACATGCATATTGTAGCGCTCCGGAAGAGTTAGTGCTGCAAGGGGTTCTGGGTTTTCTTCCGAAATGTGTTTGTCATTCTTGTTTGGTGTGGGTTCACAGTGTGGCGCATATTTGTAACAGTTTTAAAGTTGTTTATACGGCCACCCTCAGTGTGACCTGTATGGCTGTTGACCAAGTATGGATTGCATTCACTTGTGTGTGTGATATTATGTAACTGGGCCGGCACGCAAAGGCAGTGCCTTTAAGGTTTATTGGCGCTCTGTACTTCTCCCTACGTCCGTGTACACAGCGGCGTTTTTAAAAAGTCATGAATTTTACTTTTTGAAACCGATACCGATAATTTTGAAACCCATCGATCCATCCATTTTCTACCGCTTATTCCCTTTGGGGTCGCGGGGGGCGCTGGAGCCTATCTCAGCTACACCGATAATTTCCGATATTACATTTTAAAGCATTTATCGGCCGATAATATCGGCAGTTCGTTACTATCGGACATGCCTAATAATTATAAATAGTTTTTCAAATCAATACAGATATTAGGGCGCTGAATCTTTGGGATTGGATTCTTGGGGTTAACGATTCGATTCAGAAACGATTCTCGATTCTAAATAAATACTTTTGTAAAAACATTAGGTGCCAGTTCTCTGATTAACTACATTCCTCCATAAAACTTTCGAAACAGCTCTGATACATTTTCTTATTACTTAAAAGAAAATTGGTTTTGTTTAGTAAAATTCCAGCCAAACATTTAATAAAGTCAATAAAAATAAGGCAACAAGAGAAGTATCTCCAACTTCTCTTTTGTAAAGTAAATCTGTACAGCAGATATGGGCATCTACATCAACTATATAATTTGCCTGAGTGGCTAGAAGGGAAGAGAAAAAATTAAAAAATTAAAAATTAAATAAATTAAAAAGAGAAAAAATTAAAAAATTAAAAATTAAATAAATTAAAAAATCAAAAATGTTTTTATCGATTAAGAATAGGTAAAAATAAGAATTGCGATTCATTCAAAAATTATTTTTTTTTACACCCGTAATAGATGTTGAGTGGTATCTTGACCTAAGAGTGCCTTAACTATTTGACATAAGAGCTGTCTCTTTGCTAATTGTTGTGCTTTAAGTTACAGGCAAAAAGTGGAATTACAAGCGTCCCCGTTATTAGTTGGCATAGCAAATGCCACAGTCAACCCCACAAAATCTGCCACAAACATCTGGTTTTATTCACTCTTATAGCTAGAGATGGACATAACTTGGTTTTTCCATCCATGGGAACAAAGAAAGTGAGTGTAAAGGACAGTGCTGAGAATAAGTAGTGAACGGTATTCACTGAATTAAAGAAATAAATCATCAAAAACAAGTGTGTCGTCGACTTGGCGAAGTATTGCGAGCGTATCGCGGCTAGTCTGCACCATAGTGTAGCAGGAGACATCATAACACCAGTCAAGGACGTTAAAACAGATCTAAAATGCAAACATTTATCCATGAAAAAATGGAGAAGCTGTGGATGGTGGGTTTGACAGCGAAGCAGCTCGAAGGAGATACGATAGAAGTCCGCTCTCCAAGGTAAATACTGTGCATTATTTATATAACAATATACATTGTTTATTGTGGGCCACATGGAAGTTATGGCTGCCTAAAGAGGGCCGCTTGTAACAGTGAATATACAGAATATGAATATAAACATATGATAGCTTCAATAAACAATTTACAAAGGCAATTGTGTTTGATTATTATATTTTTACTAACATATTGATGTTTAACTTGCTTTGGAATCTTAACAGATAGTATTTATTTTTAATAACCCCTCAAAAAATGTTTGTTGCTTGTTGCATGATTAGATAATGTAAAAGTTTAGAATTTATATAATTGCATGTAGTAAATGTTTTTGTCAAAACTGAAAAAACGCATTTAGCTATAAAAGTGCTTCACTGATGCTCATTAGTTGCAGTCTTTCATGGGTCACGTAGGATGATTTGATGGGCCTTGAGTTTGACACCTGTGCTGTACATAATTAATACATTATTTCTTAAAACTACTTTAGTTCTTTGTAGTACATTATATTGTAGTGTTTCTTAACCATAGGCCCATTGTTGGGCCGCGAGCGCCCATAGAGGGCTACCAAACAATATCTCTTTCTCAGCTGCGGTCCGTATGGGCCGCGGTGGTCCTCAATTGTAATACACGTTTCCACCACTTGTGGTAGTAATGACAACATCAAACAAACAGAAGAAGTCTGGAGCTAAAGTCATACAGAAGTTCCTTAAGCGCAAAAATTATGACTAAAGTGGTGAAGCTGTATTTTCATTTGCGCTTAAATATTTTTAAACAGTTTAATAAACATACATCTTTATTACTAATATTATTATTATTTATTATTGTCTCTTTTGGTCTTATCCCCCTTTTGTATCTGCAATTTCCCCCTCTGTCTTCTTTTTATCCCCTCCTGCTCAGGTCAGTCTGTGCCAAACATTAAATATATTTATTTAATAAAAGTCAAATTCAAATGAGGCAAGCATTTATAAAGTAAATCTGTACAGCAGATATCAGCATATACATCAACAATATGATTTGCCTGTGTGGCTGGATAAGACATTCAAAAATAAATAAATATGTATATTTATATATATGATTTATTTATTTTAGCACTGCATATTTTCATCTCATTTAATTTTTCATCAGTGTTTAATTCCCTCCTTTTGCAGTATATTTGATTAGTTTTGTAGGAGGTTAGATATAATTACTAAATACGGTTTAACTACTAATTCAATATTATTTGAGTGGGCCCCGTGCCCCTCTGTAGCAGAAAAGTTGGGCCCCGAGGTCTAATAGGTGAAAAACCCCTGTTCAATTGTATTGGTTTGAAACAATATTTCTTATCTAAAAGTCAGTGACGTGCAGACACTAAAGGCAGGTGAGGCGGGGCCTCACCTGCCATCTGATGAAGTCAGTGCCTCACCAGCCATGAACCTCACCGCACGTCACTGCTAAAAGTTCGTTTTTCTTATTCCAAGGATGACACATGTTAAAATTGTGCTGTTTCAATGTGTGACGTTGATTTGAGATACAAGTGTTTTGAGTTAAGAGCTCCGTCACAGAACCAATTAAGCTCGTAAGTTGAGGTACTGCTGTACGTTATATATTGTTATGTATTTGTATCAGTGACGTGCGGTGAGGTTGATGGCTGGTGAGGCACTGACTTCATCACAGTCAGATTTACAAACATATGAACCCTAAAGAGTATCTTATTCACCATTTGATTGGCAGCAGTTAACGGGTTATGTTTAAAAGCTCATACCAGCATTCTTCCCTGCTTGGCACTCAGCATCAAGGGTTGGAATTGGGGATTAAATCACCAACAATTATTCCCGGGCGCGGCGCCGCTGCTGCCCACTGCTCCCCTCACCTCCCAGGGGGTGATCAAGGGATGGGTCAAATGCAGAGGACAAATTTCACCACACCTAGTGTGTGTGTGACAATCATTGGTACTTTAACTTAACTTTAACTTTACACATACAAACTGTAGCACACAAAAAAGCACATTTAATAAAAAAAACGTTATTATGGTCTTACCTTTACTTATAAGTGCGGGAACAGTGGTGTTCGTGTTGTAGGAGTTGTGAATGAATGAAATATGAAATCCATGCTGCAGTCTGCAGGTGTACCTAATGTTGTGTCCCTGCAGTCGTTCACGGCTCCTCCGGCGCAAGCATTGTTGTTTTTGCACTTTTTGGCTTCTTGTTGAGTGACTTTTTTTGGGTGGATTCGGTCTTGCACGTGGAGGGTTTGGGTGTGGGCTTTGGTTGATGTGGCGCTCCCGTCGGGGGGTGCAGTCTGCGGCGGAGGTGCATTAACCGGCACCAGGAGGCGGGATTACGCGAGTCTCACACAGTGCGTCTTCGCAGCAGTTTTATGATTGTTCAGCACAAGAAATACGTTACACACATACAGTTGTTGACAAAATACACTGTACATTATATACCTCAGCTAACTAAACTATGGAAATGTATAATATAATTCATATAGCAATACGGTTTCACTGCACAGCAGGCCAGCAGTTAGCCGAGTCCGCAGTCCATGGTGAGGCACAATTGAGTGACGTGCCTCAACTGGCTGCTGATCACCGCACCGTCTCTTCTCAGTATTTGAACGGCACATGTGAAAATTCAGCGATTTTGAATAAAAATAATCTAAAACTGGTGAAGTTAAATGGAAAATAACGTTATAGTATAATCACTGGATACATATAACAATTAAATTATTTTTTTTTCTTTTTACATTTTTTTTCTTTCCATGATGGCAGGTGAGGCACCTCCAGTGACCGCATGTCACTGATTTGTATTATTATAGTAATAAAGATTTTATGCTATATTACTATGTGTTGGGAGCTTGTTTTTGTCTTTTTGTTGGTGTTGTGTGTTACCATAGCAACCCACCGTGGTTAGACCTCTTCCAGAACACCTTGACCTGCAGCTGACCATTATGGTAATGGGGGGCAGCAACCCCCAGGCGAAGATCACCGGGGATGATTGGGTCGAGTGGGGATTCCGGATGAGGTGGAGAAGACAAAAGAGGACGCTTGGGTGAGGATGAGGACGGCAGGGAAGGAGACAAAGGCAGCGATGGGGATGATGAGGATGACGTGAAGGGGAGCTCATTGGAGAAGTCCTCTGCTTTGGTGGAATCTAATGGACCAGGAGGACAAAATTAGTCAGTGTATATCTGACTCATTTAATGAATATGAAAAACACTTTTATTCCTTTACATAAGGATGCTTGTAAACATGCTTCCTTAACCCCTTTATCACTCATTTATTCTCAAGCAAGCATTATTTATGTAGTCAAAGTAGTGACAAAACAGTAATGGGTGTGTTGCAACGTATCGAACATCCATCCATCCATCCATTTCCTACCGCTTGTCCCTTTTGGGGTCACGGGGGGTGCTGGACATCTAATTTAAAAAAATATTATGCAAAGACCATCATAGAGTGCCTCCTGCTTTACACTCAAAGACACTGGTTGGCTTCATCGGACCTTAAAACCCTCGTCTAGGATTACCTTTATGAATGATAAATGCTGACATATGTTCCAGTTGTTGCTCTCTGGCTGGACAATTTGAGCTTCAGCTGGTTCACAATACCAACAGGTCAAAATACCTTTGTTGCCTGGATGACTATTAACTTGCCACTTTCCGCACCCTGTATGGTCAGTGCGTTTAAAATAACAGACTTCGCTGACGAAGTGAGCGAGGATATCGTAAACTCAATTATGTATGACTCAGTTTAGAAATGTGAGCTGTGAACTGCACGGTGATAATGAATGGCGTGAAACAAGTTATTACAGTAAATGTGGGAAAATACACTATATTGCCAAAAGTATTTGGCCACCTGCCTTGACTCGCATATGAACTTGAAGTGCCATCCCATTCCTAACCCATAGGGTTAAATATGATGTCGGTCCACCTTTTGCAGCTATTACAGCTTCAACTCTTCTGGGAAGGCTGTCCACAAGGTTGCGAAGTGTGTTTATAGGAATTTTCGACCATTCTTCCAAAAGTGCATTGGTGAGGTCACACACTGATGTTGGTCGAGAAGGCCTAGCTCTCAGTCTCCGTTCTAATTCATCCCAAAGGTGTTCTATCGGGTCCAGGTCAGGACTCTGTGCAGGCCAGTCAAGTTCATCCACACCAGACTCTGTCAACCATGTCTTTGGAACCTTGCTTTGTGCAATGGTGCACAGTCATGTTGGAAGAGGAAGGGGCCCGCTCCAAACAGTTCCCACAAGGTTAGGAGCAAGGAATTGTCCAAAATGTTTTGGTATCCTGAAGCATTCAAAGTTCCTTTCACTGGAACTGAGGGGCCAAGCCCAACTCCTGAAAAGCAACCCCACACTATAATTCCTCCTTCACCAAATTTCACACTCGGCACAATGCAGTCTGAAATGTAGCGTTCTCCTGGCAACCTCCAAACCCAGACTAGTCCATCAGATTGCCAGATGGAAAAGTGTGATTCATCACTCCATAGAACGTGTCTCCACTGCTCTGAAGTCCAGTGGCGACGTGCTTTACACCACTGCATCCAATGCTTTGCATCGGACTTGGTGATGTATGGCTTAGATAAAGCTGCTCTGCCATGAAAACCCATTCCATGAAGCTCTCTGCGTACTGTACGTGGGCTAATTGGAAGGTCACATGAAGTTTGGAGCTCTGTAGCAACTGACTCTTTGCACTATGCGCTTCAGCATCCGCTGACCCTTCTCTGTCAGTTTACGTGGCCTACCACTTGGTGGCTGAGTTGCTGTTGTTCCCAAACTCTTCCATTTTCTTAAAATAAGGTCGACAGTTGACTTTGGAATATTTAGGAGCGAGGAAATTTCACGACTGGATTTGTTGCACAGGTGGCATCCTATGACATATCCACGCTGGAAATCACTGAAACAAACAAATGTTTGTAGAAACAGTCTCCATGTTTAGGTGCCTGATTTTAAACACCTGTGGAGATACACAAAGTGATTAGGACACCTATTCTGACTACTTTTGGCAATATAGTGTATCTCTCTTAGTGAGGTAAGGCTTTGTGCAATAACTGGCGTACATTGTCACTGTGTTCCGAAAACCAGCATGTCCAATTGGGTCATCGTGGTTTACAGTATTTTATGAGGTTTATGTTGGTTTCTAGACAGTCAGAAGGATTTTACATTTACTCTTTTATTTTTTCCACACATTTTTTTCAAAGCAGTAGAGTGTTATTTGTTTGTTAGCTTGCAAGATGACGTGAAAAAACAATACACAAACTATATCTAGAACCAAAAATGGTACAACATATATGTTTTGTTATTGTGTTTTGTTATCCTGCTTTTTCCACCAAGGGCTACATATTACACTTGAAAATCCAAAGATTCGGGTGCCACTTTGATATAGTGAATCCTGCAAAAAGACTCAAAAAGTATAAACATTGAAAGACAAAACTTCCTGTTATCAGTTATTTGTATTAGGGATGTACAACGTAATGCTTCTGGACTGGCCTGCAAGTAGTGCAGACCTGTCTCCCATTGAAAATGTGTGGCACAGTATGAAGCCTAAAATACCACAACGGAGACCCCGGACTGTTGAACAACTTAAGCTGTACATCAAGGAAGAATGGGAAAGAATTCCACCTGAAAAGCTTAAAAAATTGGTCCCCTCAGTTCCCAAATGTTTACTGAGTGTTGTCCAAAGGAAAGGCCATGTAACACAGTGGTAAAAATGCCCCTGTGCCAACTCATTTGCAATGTGTTGCTGCCATTAAATTCTAAGTTAATGATTATTTGCAAAAAAGAAAAAAAAAATTAATTTCTCAGTTCGAACATTAAATATTTTGTCTTTGCAGTCTATTCAATTGAATATAAGTTCAAAAGGATTTGCAAATCAGTGTATTCTGTTTTTATTTACGATTTACACAACATGCCAACTTTACTGGTTTTGGGTTTTGTAAAATGTCAAATTACATATCTGGCCATGCTATCATGCAAATTCAGATTGTATGAGCCTTCACAGTGAGAGGAGGTTTCATTATATTTACCTTTATAAGACAGCGTAGTAAAGACAATGTGGGCTCTCGGGCTCTTTAATCTCTTCTGACCCCAGTAGGCCACCGACTGAACAGACAGGAAGTAGGAAGCTGCAGGAAGAAGACCCTGTAACCACAGCTCACACTGCACCTATAACACAACATCAAATGGAAGGATGAATAAAAGAATTACATTGATTCGTCACAAATCTGCACCAATGTTGTTTCAGGTTCTTGACTGGTGTCCTGCGGAAATTATGCCAAATATCTTTGGCTTCAAAAACCGCAACATTCAATATCAGTTTTATAAAGCCATTTAAAGATGTGTGCCCTCTTCTATGACTGACAGGCAAATACATGTTCTCCATTAGTCTGCTCTTTGACTGACAGCTCATTAACTGACTCTTCGTCAGTCAAACCTGAGCCAGCCACAACAAAGAGATGCTTGGATGATAACGTGTCCGTGTACATTTCCACGTGTGTGTGTGTGAGTGTGTCTGTGTGACAAAATGTCACAAAGTTAAAAGCTGGTTCTGGGTGACTTGCGGAGAAAACGAGGTTTAGGTATTTCCCAGTGCGACCAAGATAGACAAAACATATGGCCCGTACAGTCATGTGCGTGTGTGTATTTGTGACACTCAAAAGACAAGCCTGGGTTTCTATTTCAGTGCTTAATGTCATAGGATATTATATGAAAGAGACCAATGTATATTCATAACCACTAATTCAGCAGAGGTTTTCCATGTTTGAGGAAGCTTCCTTCAGTTTCCTTTTTCATACATGGGTTTTAAATGCTGCATATCCCACATCGTGCATAAAATGACATGGACATTAGTTTTATACAAATCTATTAAATGTACAATGTTGGTGATGAGCGCTAAAATGACAGGTTTACTGCTAAATCAAAGGACATGCTGTGTGTATATCTCTGCTCCTTTTGCTGCTAAATGATGTGCTTGTCTGCCAAGTGATGCTGCCTTGTCTTTGTGCGTTCTGTTAGTAGATGCAGCTGAACGTAAGAAACACTTGTCAAGAGGTCTCATTTACATTCCGGGTCTCCCAGCCAAGCAGAACAGAGGACCAGACTAAAGATAAATGGCTCCGCCGGGCCCAGTCTGGGATCGCCATCACTACTTAGGATAGCTAACTCCATATGAGCACACTTGCATGAAAAGCTTGAAAACCTGATGTTTATGTTCGGTTTTTTTCTTTTCTTAAAGTGACTCTTTACATTAGTTAAGTGGGTCTAAAGCTATGCACATTATGCTCGGAGATTGATCATGGACCTCTAAAAGTCAAAGACCTCGGCATTACTACAACTACAGCCGTACATTTTTTAGGAAAAACGCACTAAGTAACATATCTTGTGAGCATCTCAAGCACGGATCTTCAAATGCATTTGTCTGAGGGCCAGATTTAAAATAGCACTCGGTTTTGTTTGGAACAATAAAAACAACTACAGAATGAAACAACACAGTAAGAATGTTCATTTTGTAATTCTTAACTCTTCATGTATTTTACTTTTTTGCAATTGCATCATGGCCAATTATGCAGATTTGACACGTAGGTCATTAAAACATTTTCATTGGAAACACTGGATTATGATGAAGTTGATGAAGAAAGGATGAAGTATTGAAATTGTGGTTGGCCATTAGTTCAATGGAGACGTTTCATTGAATATAAATATACTAAAAATATGAGGCTGACAAGAGAGAATGTTGGCGGATCTATGGGTCATTTTAATGCTTTTTTTTCTAATATTTTCGCGACGGACCAGTAGGGTCCCAAAGATCGACCCCTGCACTAGATGGAGCCCCTTTGAGAATCACTGATCTATATTTAACACACTTCCTTGTAGTCTAGAGCACGGGTTCTTAAACCTTTTGACCTCAGGGCCCAACTTTTCCACTTTTCCATGGGGCCCACTCAAATATTAACACTGAATTAGTAATCTTACTCTTGATTTTAATCATATTCAATAATTATATCTAACATACTTATTGTTTACAACCTTGTAAAATCATATGAAAGCATGTGTTAAACACAAAGATTATTATTCATTTAACGTTTTAACTTTAAAAGGGGGACTGCACTTTTTTGGGGAATTTTGCCGATTGTTCAAAATTATTATGAAAGACAAGAACACATGTCTTTTTTAAGGATTTTAACAATTATAAAAAAATGCATGGAGGATATGGGAATAACACAAAACATAGAAAAACGTGTGACAGGTCGGGACAGAAGACGGCCCAAAAAAATAAATAAATCTGAAGCGGCTGACTTCGTGCACCGCCGTAGAAGGCAATGTGCACAAAGTACAGCTGGGTAGCATGTGGCATCAATCGCTAGCAACCTAGAAAACACATTTTGAAATATGAAAGACAGTATGAAAGACATGACGACAGATGGATTTTTTCTCCCAATGCATTCTAAATATTAAAAAAACGGAATTAAAAGTCAGCTTAAAGGGGAACATTATCACCAGACCTATGTAAGCGTCAATATATACCTTGATATTGCAGAAAAAAGACCATATATTTTTTTAACCGATTTCCGAACTCTAAATGGGTGAATTTTGGCGAATTAAACGCCTTTCTAATATTCGCTCTCGGAGCGATGACGTCACAACGTGACGTCACATTGGGAAGCAATCTGCTATTTTCTCAAACACCGAGTCAAATCAGCTCTGTTATTTTCCGTTTTTTCGACTGTTTTCCGTACCTTGGAGACATCATGCCTCGTCGGTGTGTTGTCGGAGGGTGTAACAACACGAACAGGGACGGATTCAAGTTGCACCAGTGGCCCAAAGATGCGAAAGTGGCAAGAAATTGGACGTTTGTTCCGCACACTTTACCGACGAAAGCTATGCTACGACAGAGATGGCAAGAATGTGTGGATATCCTGCGACACTCAAAGCAGATGCATTTCCAACGATAAAGTCAAAGAAATCTGCCGCCAGACCCCCATTGAATCTGCCGGAGTGTGTGAGCAATTCAGGGACAAAGGACCTCGCTAGCACGGCAAGCAATGGCGGCAGTTTGTTCCCGCAGACGAGCGAGCTAAACCCCCCTGGATGTCTTGGCTCACACTGTCCCGAAGATGATCAAGAGAAGAATATCGACCCTAGCTTCCCCGGCCTACTGACATGAGGGTATGTCTACAGAATATATTAATTGATGAAAATTGGGCTGTCTGCACTCTCAAAGTGCATGTTGTTGCCAAATGTATTTCATATGCTGTAAACCTAGTTCATAGTTGTTAGTTTCCTTTAATGCCAAACAAACACATACCAATCGTTGGTTAGAAGGCGATCGCCGAATTCGTCCTCGCTTTCTCCCGTGTCGCTGGCTGTCGTGTCGTTTTCGTCGGTTTCGCTTGCATACGGTTTAAACCGATATGGCTCAATAGCTTCAGTTTCTTCTTCAATTTCGTTTTCGCTACCTGCCTCCACACTACAACCATCCGTTTCAATACATTCGTAATCTGTTGAATCGCTTAAGCCGCTGAAATCCGAGTCTGAATCCGAGCTAATGTCGCTATAGCTTGCTGTTCTATCCGCCATGTTTGTTTGTGTTGGCTTCACTATGTGACGTCACAGGAAAATGGACGGGTGGTTAAAATCAGGCACTTTGAAGCTTTTTTTAGGGATATTGCGTGATGGGTAAAATTTTGAAAAAAACTTCGAAAAATATAATAAGCCACTGGGAACAGATTTTTAATGGTTTTAACAATTCTGAAATTGTGATAATGTTCTCCTTTAAGGGGGAGCTCCAATATTTCGGCCAAAAATCTAATAAATAACCATTCAAAAACCGCCAACAATACTTAATTTTGTGAATTGAATATTAACCAAGTATTAGTGATATTGTTATTATAGAGCGCTAACGCAGACAAACTATAGCGGCGCCGTGTTTACATCATCCAGTGGTCTGCTGCTTCCTTGCTTCCCTGATCCTTGGAAGTTTATTATAGATCATAACTAATGCCTCTCACCAGGAAAGTAGATGGCTGAGAAAGTAATCTGACAAGTTGGTACACTTTAAAAGCCATTTAGGACCCAGAACTGGCGAGAACGACACAAACAGACACTTGGTCCCCCCCGCCCCTCCACTCAGTTTCTCCGCGAGGATTATAAGACATTCTTCACCTAAATTGGGGCGGCATAGCTCGGTTGGTAGAGTGGCCGTGCCAGCAACTTGAGGGTTGCAGGTTTGATTCCCGCTTCCGCCATCCTACTCACTTCCGTTGTGTCCTTGGGCAAGACACTTTACCCACCTGCTCCCAGTGCCACCCACACTGGTTTAAATGTAACTTAGATTTTGTGTTTCACTATGTAAAGCGCTTTGAGTCACTAGAGAAAAGTGCTATATAAATATAATTCACTTCACTTCACACTTCAATCCACTTCAAATGGGAATATATGAACATTCTAGCAGTCGACATCTTAATGACAGAAGACCTTGTACAGTAAGTGATGTCATAAGAAAAGAACATTCAGAAAAGTGGAAAATCATCATAGGTCCCCTTTAACATAGAAGTTCAAGTTCAGAATTCAATAGTAAATGAATAAGATATGCAATATGGTGTCCTCAAGTGCTACTTCATCTCAAGTCATTTTAAGAAGTGGAACAGAAGATGTATTGTAATTGCATTAACCCTGCTTCCTTTGCCCCTTTTCCGTCTCTCGCCGTGTTATCTAATTAACGTTGATAAAGGCAGGAAAGGCTTTCTTACCCCCTGAGTCACTTTGCTGTTGATTCCCTTTTTACTCTGCCGCGGTGCACGTGGCTGTGTAAGCTGTGTGCGCAATGCATGTGTGCTTGTGGGTTTGGACGTCGTACGCCGAGACGCCCAGGTGACTCTGTAGTTGTGGACTGGAAGGTCTCCCTCCCCAGGGGGGTCCCAGCGTATCAAGACGGCCACAGTGATCCCATTTCCCCCTGACCTACAGAGAAAAGGGCAAGATGTCAAACCACATTATAGCGTGAAAGTCAACAAACTTGCACAAACAGGAGGGAGGGATGTCAAAGTGAGTGGGCAGCGTAGGAATAAGCAGGGATGGGGAGGCAGGATGTCGTCTGTCCAGAAACTACTTTCCATGCTGGTCTTGACACACCACCGACACAAAGCCAAGTTCTTAAAGAATAGGCTACTGTTGCCCCCATTGTTGGTTTAGAGGGGAAAAAAAGTTTCACTTGCAGCATTCAATCAACATGTCATAAAAGGAAATGAATTTGATGCCCGGTTTTCAATGATTATCATAATTTAGTTATTTTTCCTTTTCCTTGGGGTTATGTTTTGCGTCTCTGCTGCTTTTTCTTTCCTGTTGTGGTTTTGAATAGTGTCCTTGTCTCTGCATTTTCATTCTATGGTGTTTGTCTTATGGTATGTTAGAGGTTTGGAATTTGGCGGCTGTGCGGTTACGGCCTGTTTTTGTTGATCAAAAATAAAGTTGGGAAAAAAATGAAGTAATGTTGCAGTGAAGTCTTTCTCTTGGTTTGTCGACTGATTTCATTGTGGCTTTTGCAACCCTCTTTTGACCTCATATCACTGTAAATGGGTTATACTTGTATAGCGCTTTTTCTACCTTGAATGTACTCAAAGCGCTTTGACACTATTTCCACATTCTAAGGACAGTGGAGGCTCATTTATTTTGTCACTGTGCCGTGGCACACTAGTGTGCCGTGAGATACAGTCTGGTGTGCCGTGGGAGGTTACCTAATTTCACCTATTTGGGTTAAAAATATTTTTTGCAGACCAGTAATTATAGTCTGCAAATTATGTGTTGTTGTTGAGTGTCGTTGCTGTCTAGAGCTCGGCAGAGTAATCGTGTAATACTCTTCCATATCAGTAGGTGGCAGCAGGTAGCTAAATGCTTTGTTGATGTCGGGAACAGAGGGAGGCAGTGTGAAGGTAAAATTGTGTCCAATGCTTAAACCAAAAATAAACAAAAGGTGAGTGTCCCTAAGAAAAGGCATTGAAGCTTAGGGAAGGCTATGCAGAACGAAACTAAAACTGAACTGGCTACAAAGTAAACAAAAACAGAATGCTGGACGACAGCAAAAACTTACTGTGGAGCAAAGACGGCGTCCACAAAGTACATCCGAACATGACATGACAATCAACAATGTCCCCACAAAGAAGGATAAAAACAACTGAAAATATTCTTGATTGCTAAAACAAAGTAGATGCGGGAAATATCGCTCAAAGGAAGACATGAAACTGCTACAGGAAAATACCAAAAAAAAGAGAAAAAGCCACCAAAATAGGAGCGCAAGACAAGAACTAAAACACTACACACAGGAGCACAACCAAAACACTCAAAATAAGTGACGGTGTGATGTGACAGGTGAGAGAACACCTACTTTGAGACAAGAGCTATAGTGACGCATGCTTGGTTATGGTTAAAAATCATATCCAACAATTGCGACAATGACTTTTTAACTCTCAACTGAGTTTATGATTTCTGCTGGTGGTGTGCCTCCGGATTTTTTCAACGCAAAAAATGTGCCTTGGCTCAAAAAAGGTTGAAAAACACTGATCTAGAGCGTGGAAGGTATACAAATATTTTTATAACTTATATTGGAATACAGGGTTGTAAGGTATACTGGTATTAGTATAGTACCACGATACTAAGGAATATTATTCGGTACTATACTCACTGTAATGATACAAAGTACAGTAGCGTATCTAGTGGATACTACTATGATTGGCATCACAACATCTTCTTTTGTTTAAAAAAATTATATTATGTTTATAAACTCAGGAAGTATGTCCCTGGACACATGAGGCCTTTGAGTATGACCAATGTATGATCCTTTAAATACTTGGTATCGGATTGATAACCAAATTTGTGGTATCATCCAAAACTAATGTAAAGTATCAAAAAACAGAAGAATAAGTGATTATTACATTTGAACAGAAGTGTAGATAGAACATGTTAAAAGAGAAAGTAAGCAGATATTAACAGTAAATAAACAAGTAGATTAATAATTAATTTTCTATCACTTCTCCTTAATAATTTTGACAAAATAGTAGAATGATAAATGACACAATATGTTACTGCATATGTCAGCAGACTAATTAGGAGCCTTTGTTTGTTTACTTACTACTAAAAGACAAGTTGTCTTGTATGTTCACTATTTTATTTAAGGACAAACTTGCAATAAGAAACATATGTTTGAAGTACTGTAAGATTTTTTGTTAAAATAAAGCCAATAAGGCAATTTTTTTGGTCCCCTTTATTTAGAAAAGTACCGAAAAGTATCAAAATAATTTTAGTACCGGTACCAAAATATTGGTATCGGGATAACACTATTAGAATACAATTGCTAATGCAAAGCAGAGAAACAATATAAAGCAAAATAAGTAAAACATAGTTACTGTTTGCTGTATACCTTTCTGTGAAGCGGGACCCCGCTTGTGAAGCTGTCCAAACCAGGGTCTGGTTGCCCACTCGGATATTTACTGGTGTTTCTGGAGGTGACGGGTCTGCAGCGTGACAGAGCAAAAAAATGTTTCAAATAAATCTTCACACTCATATTGTTTTATACGCCACAAAACAGCCATACTCAGGTTTTCGTACCCCCCACTTTTCGTATGATTTGGTTTCCTTATGCCGTGCGTAAATCATTGCACATATGAAGTGCCCAGACAAAGAGTCCTGCACGTTGGTGACTAATTGTCCTTTAAGCGTTGAGACACTATACAGGTTTAGTCGTGACCATGAACAGAATAACTGGTAGAAAATGACTGATTGAGTTCTTGACAGTTAACTTTTAGTCCTTATAAAAAGCGAATCAATTAGCAATATATTCAGATTTATCCTCTTCCATATTTTTTAATCCAGCCATGACCCCGAATCAGATAGGCGGTATAGAAAATGGAGTAACGTGAAGAAAGAAAATCTACAGGGGGGAAGAAAAGCTCATTTCCTCTTTGTCTCAATAGAGTCGACTCAGCCAATTAGATTAATAGCATCAAAGGTGAGCGATACCGGAGAAGCATGACGATTCCTTTTCGGTAGCTACCACAACACGAAAAAACGACCACTGCGAGTCACTGTTTGCCTCGGAGAAGAAATCCCGAGGTCACTTCTCTTTCAGCTCAGACTCTGTGTCTCATTAGTACCTCGTTGCCTGATGCTGTATTTGATTACAACCACAAAAAAGTATCTGATTAGAAGTACATCCCCCATGGCGGGCCTTCCACCGGCCACAGAATGTTCTCAGCTGGCCTTGATGCACAGATCAAAGTTTGATATTAGGATTGAAAGATTTGGTCTGTCTGTGTTCGCATGCATTTGTTTTGTTGTTTCTCTTGGGCCTTTATCTCTTTTTCTCCCTCAGTCATTCCATTATTTTACAATAACGCAGACAAACTATTTTCAGCGGTGCCGTGATCACAGAGCTAAATAGCTTATACTGCTATACTGCCAATTCGAGCTGGTGAGCTGCTGCATCACTTCTGAGTTGGTAAAAGTTAATTCTAGATCATAAATCATGCCTCTCACCTGGATAGTAAAAGATTGTGACCATAAATCGAGAAGTTGGTCATATTTGACATTGACTTTATACCCAGGGATGGCGAGAAAGACAAGAAAAGACGCTCATTTGCGGCACCTTTGCTTTTTTTTTTTAAACCTGAGTGAAGATTGTGATTCATTCTTCATCTAAACGAGACGATATGAACATCTCATCAGTCGGTAAACCAGTTAAAGCAGATATTGTACAGTAAGTGATTGTTTTATTATGTTCGTAGTTTGTATTTCTTGTTTAGCACTTAGCAATACTGCTGCATGATGTTTAGTGTTTCATTAAAGCTGGATCTGTTTAGCACACAGTTTAATAAACTTGTTGCTCAAACTCCTCACATTCAGGCTCACCATTGTAAGGTTCTGGATCATCATTTGTCCCAAAGTAGTCTTTGCTGTCTCCCACAAAGTGTTGTTGTTGAAGGGAAACGCAAAATTTTGTGATTCGTTTGTGAAATTAATCTGTCACCGTATGCAAAACCTGATCAAAATACGTAAATATTACAAGTTATTATAAATGTGCCCGTTACTATATACTCACAGCATGTACGTAAGATTGGATGTTTTGTTAGAGTGCTTTATAGGCATTAACTCCAATTGGCTCCAATGTTAGCTGACTTTTGCTAGTGTTTATTTAAGATTTAGAATGCATTAAAAAAAAAAGCATAAAAAAAGAAAAACATACGTGTGCTTTCCTCACATAAGGATTGTGAATAATACACCATTTTTTTTTAAGTGCAGTGCACCTTTAAGAAGTTTAGATGAACAACATTACAGGAGAAAGTAGACCAGCTATTAACAAGAAAGTAAAATGTACATTAATAAGAGTCTACATCAGTGGTCCCCAAACTACAGCCTCTGAGTCAAATGCAGGCCGACATCGTCCACGATCTGACCAACAGTTAGTTTTTTGTTTTTTTCTGTCCTGTCCAGCCTCTCAGGCAAATCATAATTTGTATGTAGAGGCCCATATCTACCGTACTTTTTGAAAATGTACACTTGAAGTCGTTTTCTTTCCAGACAAGGTCGAAAATAAACTTCATGAACATTGTATTCAGTAGATTCACCCGGTCACAACATGAGGTACACCTGCACACTCTCCGATCGATTCAGACTTCCATGTCATGTTTTTATCTCATCAAATTGATAATTCTGTAGAGTCAAAAAGTAATATTTTATGTTAGTCTAAGATCCTTTACGTGACAGGAGGACTGTTATTTTTAAAGGGGAACATTATCACCAGACCTATGTAAGCGTCAATATATACCTTGATGTTGCAGAAAAAAGACCATATATTTTTTTAACCGATTTCCGAACTCTAAATGGGTGAATTTTGCCGAATTAAACGCCTTTCTATTATTCGCTCTCGGAGCGATGACGTCACGTTGTGACGTCACATCGGGAAGCAATCCGCCATTTTCTCACTTTCGTCGGTGTGTTGTCGGAGGGTGTAACAACAAGAACAGGGACGGATTCAAGTTGCACCAGTGGCCCAAAGATGCGAAAGTGGCAAGAAATTGGACGAAATTTGTTCAAAACACGAGGGTGTGGGGAAAGCCGACGAAATGGTCAGTCGTTTGTTCCGCACGAAAGCTATGCTACAACAGAGATGGCAAGAATGTGTGGATATCCTGCGACACTCAAAGCAGATGCATTTCCAACGATAAAGTCAAAGAAATCTGCCGCCAGACCCCCATTGAATCTGCCGGAGTGTGTGAGCTATTCAGGGACAACGGACCTCGGTTGCATGGCAAGCAATGGCGGCAGTTTGTTCTCGCAGACGAGCGAGCTAAACCCCCTGGATGTCTTAGCTCACACCGTCCCTTATGCCACCGAAGATGATCAAGAGAAGAATATCGACCCTAGCTTCCCTGACCTGCTGACATCAACTCCAAAACTGGACAGATCAGCTTTCAGGAAAAGAGAGTGGATGAGGGTATGTCTACAGAATATATTAATTGATGAAAACTTTATTCATTACTCGCGGTTTTACGTAAATGATTATACATAAACTGTGTTTACCAATAATTTAGCTTAAAAACATTTATTTTTTTCAATCATTCGTGTACATTCGGGTAGTCTTGTGTAATGCAGTATTTTGTGTATATTTAGGTATGGTTAACCTGAGTGCTGAAATCGTGGAAAAATATATGTTCTTAGCGCGCCTGAAATGGGCTGTCTGCACTATCAAAGTGCATGTTGTTGCCAAATGTGTTTCATATGCTGTAAACCTAGTTCATAGTTGTTAGTAATTATCTTATCAGACAGTGTTAAGCCATTGAAATCCGAGTCTGAATCCAAGCTAATGTCGCTATACCTTGCTGTTTGTTTGTATTGGCATCACTGTGTGACATCACAGGAAAATGGGCGGGTGTATATAACGATGGTTAAAATCAGGCACTTTGAAGCTTTTTTTAGGGATATTGCGTGATGGGTAACATTTTGAAAAAAACTTCGAAAAATAAAATAAGCCACTGGGAACTGATTTTCAATGGTTTTAACCCATCTGAAATTGTGATAATGTTGTGAACTGCACTTTTTAAAAAATGTTGCCTATCATTCACAATCCTTTTGTGGGACAAGCACACATATGTTTTTTATGCAGTGTAACTTATAAGTAAATGTGATCAAGCGTATATATATAATATTGCAACGTGCACATTTAACATGTAATATTTATGTATTTTGCTCATTTTATGCATACTGTGGTGTAGTAGTTTCAAAAAGGCATCACGATGTTCGCTTTTCCCCTCAACAACAGCACTGACTATAACTGACGGCAGACTTTGTGGGAGACAACAAACATAATACAATGTCTGCTGTCATTAGAATGCCAAGTAAAAGGATGTTGTTATATTCCAGTTTAGATGAAGAATGACTCATTATGCTCGAAGAGAAAAATGGGGGTGTCTAACTTGGATGCCAAAATTGACTAACTTCTCGGAATATGTTCTCATCCTTCTACTATCCAGGTGAGAGGCATTATTTACAATCTAGAATGAACTTTCACGCGCTTCCAGGCTAGAAAGCAGCTCACCACCCAATGATGTCAATATAGCCACAGAAGCTATTTAGCTCCTTCTGATCACAAAGCCACAAATGAATAGTTTATCTGAGTTAGCGCTTATCAGAATCAGAATCAGAATCAGCTTTATTGTCATTACGCAAGGTAACGAGATTGAGGCCATTCCATACAGTGCGATGTGTGCATGCTAGAAAAACAATGTGCAAATATATAAAAATTTAAAAAATGTAGAAGTGCAATGAATATGGTGTGAAATGAATATATACATGAAAAAACAAAACAAAAACAGGGTTGTTGGTGGAATGGGTTATTGCACCGAAGAGAAGGCAGTTATGAGGGACAATGGGGCAGTCCGTTCAGGATGGTTATGGCCCTGGGGAAGAAGCTGTTCTTTAGCCTGTTTGTTTTGGTTTTAATGCACCTGTAGCGCTTCCCAGAGGGCAGCAGGTGGAACAGGTCAGAGCCAGGGTGGGTGCTGTCTTGAATGATGGCACTGGCTCTGTTGAGGCAGCGGGAGGTGTAGATGTCCGTCAGAGAGGGGAGAGGGCGGCCGATGATCTTCTGAGCCGTCTTGACCACTCTTTGCAGCCTCTCCCTGTCTGCTGCAGTGCAGCTGCCGTACCATACCGTAATACAGTAGGTCAGCAGGCTCTCGATGGACGAGCGGTAGAAGGTCAGCAGCAGGTCAGGCTTCAGGTTGTACTTCCCGAGGACTCTAAGGAAGTGTAGCCGCTGCTGAGCCTTCTTGATGATTGATGTGGTGTTGACTGTCCAGGAGAAGTCATTAGAGATGTGGACTCCAAGGTACCTGAAGGTGTGGACCCTCTCTACACGCTCGCCGTTGATGTAGAGGGGGGCAGGGTCGGTGCTGCTCCTCCTGAAGTCGACGATGATCTCACTGGTCTTGCTGGTGTTGAGAGCGAGGTTGTTCTCCGAAGACCAGGCCGTCAGCTTCAGGACCTCCTCTCTGTAGGCAGCCTCGTCACCCCTGGAGATGAGCCCGACCACTGTGGTATCGTCGGCAAACTTGACGGTAAGGTTGTCACTGTGGGCCGGACTGCAGTCATGGGTGTAAAGGCAGTAGAGGAGGGGGCTCAGCACACAGCCCTGTGGGGAGCCGATGCTCTGCGTGCGGGAGGATGAGAGGTGCGGGCCAAGTCTCACATTCTGGGGTCGGTCCGTTAGGAAGTCCCTTATCCAGGCGTTTGTGAGAGCGGGGAGGCCAAGAGTGTCCAGTTTATTGCAGAGTCTGTCCGGGATTATTGTATTGAAGGCAGAGCTATAGTCCACAGAGAGCATCCGGACGTAGCTCTGCTGCTGCTCCAGGTGGTTCAGAGCAGAGTGGAGAGCAACAGCAATGGCGTCCTCTGTGGACCTGTTCGCCCGGTATGCGAACTGGTGGGGGTCGAAGTCTGGAGGTATATGGTCCTTGATGTGCTGGAGAACAAGTCGCTCGAAGCACTTCATGATTACCGGAGTGAGGGCCACTGGTCGGTAATCATTCAGGCTGGTGATGGGAGACTTCTTCGGCACCGGGATTATTGTAGATGACTTCAGGCAGGATGGGATGACTGCCTGAGCCAGGGAGAGGTTGAAGATCCTGGTGAGTCGGGGAGCGAGCTGGTGGGCGCACGTCCTGAGCACCTTTCCAGGTACTCCGTCTGGTCCGGTAGCCTTCCTGGGGTTCACAGCCAGGAGCACTCGTCTGACACTGTGCTCCTGTACAGTGAGTGGAGTGGCGCCGGAGCCCGGTGGGGGCGGGGGCAGGGCTGGAGCAGATGAGTGTCGCTGGGGGGTTTCGAAACGGGCAAAGAAACAGTTAAGCTCCTCTGCCAGTGTCGCACTCTGATCCGCAGTTGTCATATTGCAGCCTCTGAAGTTCGTGATGTCATGAATGCCCCGCCACACCTCCCGTGAGTTTTTGCTGGACAGATGGGACTCTATGCACCTCCTGTGGTCCGCCTTTGCTTTTTTAATCCCTCTCTTCAGGTCGGCTCTAGCAACACTGTACAGTGCCCTGTCCCCTGACCTGAAGGCTGCGTCGCGGGCCCTGAGGAGTGTGCGGACCTGGCTGGTCATCCAGGGTTTCTTGTTGGGGTAAACCCGAATGGTTTTTTCCACAGTCACATTCCCGATGCAGAACTTTATGTAGTCCAGCACCGTTCCTGTGGCTGTCTCCAGCTCCTGTTGTTGGAAGAGGTCCCAGTCTGTGTGTTGGAAGCAGTCCTGAAGTTTGGGGAGTGCATCGTCAGGCCAGGTCATAACAGTCTTTGTGATAGGCCTGGCCTGGCGTCTGATGGGGGTGTAGGTAGGAGAGAGCAGGAGGGAATGATGGTCTGACTGTCCAAGCTGGGGGAGGGGTGTAGCTCTGTACGCGTGCTTTATGTTGGTATACACGTGGTCCAGGGTGTTCTTGCCCCTTGTAGAACACTTCACGTGCTGGTAGAACTTAGGGAGTACAGTCTTCAGATTGGCCTTATTAAAATCCCCTGCTATGATATGAACACCGTCGGGGTGGGCCCGCTGCTGTTCGTTGACGGTGTTCAGCAGAAGAGAGAGCGCTGTGT
Source organism: Nerophis lumbriciformis (assembly GCF_033978685.3). Lineage (NCBI taxonomy): Eukaryota > Metazoa > Chordata > Actinopteri > Syngnathiformes > Syngnathidae > Nerophis > Nerophis lumbriciformis. The sequence continues at coordinate 23,494,471 of NC_084561.2, read as the reverse complement.
TTACTTTGGCGTCCGGTGGAATATACACAGCCGTGATGATAACAACAGACAGCTCTCTCGGGAGAAAAAAAGGCCGACATCTAACAGACATGTACTCCACGTCCGGGCAACAGTGCTGTTCAGTGATTGTCCCGTTTTTTTGTTTTGTTTTTTTTTTCCAAAATGGCGGCGCACACAGACGCAGCGGCTTACGGCTCTCCATTTCAGTGCTCTTTCTTCCTTCTTATAATAACAATATCAATAATACTTTATTAATATTTGTCACAAAATTTAAATGGAGTTTTGCTGATGCTTTTTGGATGGTTATTTAGAGGGCTCTATGGGTAGAAAAGAAATCCCATTAGCTCCATCGTACGCAGACTTTTATTTACGAGTTACACTGGAAAAACTCACAATCTCACCAAGTATACATTTCAAATGTTTTTGTCAAAATATTTACACAAACTAAAGACAAGTCACAATCCCCTGAATTGTAATTTTTCAATGAGACATGAGAACTTGTTTTAAGGCAATAGATTTAAGCATTAGAAGTTTGTTATAAAACACAACCTTTACAATACTATTAGGTATTATAGGTTTTAATTGCTATTTTTAAGATCACAAAATATACTTCACACCATAGACATGGATTGTAGATGAGACTAATATTTGTAGCAGGAAATCAACTGCACACAAACGTATCCGGTAACACTTTAGTATGGGGAACATATTCTGAATAACAATAGTTTGGCCGGGGGTGCGACTTATACTCAGGAGCGACTTATGTGTGAAATTATTAACACATTACTGTAAAATATCAAATAATATTATTCAGCTCATTCACGTAAGAGTCTAGACGTATAAGATTTCATGGGATTTAGCGATTAGGAGTGACAGATTGTTTGGTAAACGTATAGCATGTTCTATATGTTATAGTTATTTGAATGACTCTTACCATAATATGTTACGTTAACATACCAGGCACGTTCTCAGTTGGTTATTTATGCGTCATATAACGTACACTTATTCAGCCTGTTGTTCACTATTCTTTATTTATTTTAAATTGCCTTTCAAATGTCTATTTTTGGTGTTGGGTTTTATCAAATAAATTTCCCCCAAAAATGCGACTTATACTCCAGTGCGACTTCTATATGTTTTTTTCCTTCTTTATTATGCTTTTTCGGCCGGTGCGATTTATACTCCGGAGCGACTTATAGTCGGAAAAATACGGTAATTTAGAGTTATTTGGACACTAGGGGAACATATTCTAAGTACCCTAACCCTAACCTTATTGAGGGAAGACTCTTAGTTAATGGCTTACTGGTTGTATAATAAGGCCATGCAGAATAAGGCACTAATAAGTACTTAATAATGACCCATTAAGAGCCAATATGTCACTAATTTGCATGTTAAAAAGCAACTAATTAATAGTGAATATGTTCCCCATACTAAAGTGTTACCACTTATCCTTTTTATCATTAGCGTCACGATCACAGCACTTGTTATGTCAGTCAAATAGGTTACTTACCGATGCACAAATAAGTCCAACTCAGACTTTCACGGATTCATGTATAATTTGTGGACCCCTCCTAATGTAAAAACATGATGTGCCTCCAATCTTTCCTTCTTTAAGTACCGCAAGTGTCAAGTGAAGTGAGGTAGCAGTAACCTCTTGCTGAGGATAAATGGTTTAAATTATATTTCGTAAAAGTTGTAAAAATCCACTTTATCCCATTTAAAACGTTTTTTTCATGATCGCTTTTATATATGCCTCTAAACCTTCCAAAATAAGCCTAAATCTGATTCAGATAAATAAAACAGTAGCCTAATGGGGCTTAGATCCATCGCCTGAAAACCGGAAGTGTCCGGATGTGCCTCTAGGTCACGTGATTGCAACCCACCTAGGAGCAAGAAAGACATATTTTTATTATTTATCTGGTAAAGTCAAAGAAGACCCTAATAGAGGGGAAACTTGTTGGACATCTGCTAACTTCCTGCTTTGTGACCCCTGAGCCCCATCCCCTGACTAATCTGACTAATGAACTAGAAACACAAAACTGACTGCTATCAGATGGGATTTGGAATGTCTGTATGCGTTTTTAACCTTTAACCCAGAACCCACATTAAACACACACACGCACACGCACACGCAGACACACACGCACAAACACACACACACACAAATTAGTATGAAACCGACAGAATGACAGTCAAGAGATATTATCAGCAACAAGGGAAACAGCTGAACAGCTATCCCCCGGCCCTGTGTATTTAAAACAAATTTGAGGTTATGTAATGCAGTTTGCCTTGCACAAATACACACTAAATTATTCTATTTTCCCATTAGACATTAAATCAGATGAGTCACATTGTATTCTCTCGTTTACAAACAGCTCGCTCCTTACCACTGTCTCCAGTTGTTACGCTGTTTGTCTAACCAGTCTGGAATTGCATGTACACCAGGGATCTCTCAGGGTTCTCCGGGCAACTACAACCCTAGACTAACACCATCCCTCCACCACATCCCACCTCCCCGGATTGTAAATAATCAAATGTAAATAATCTAATGTATATACTTGTTCTTATGCTTTCTGAGCTCACTATGTTCACTGCTCGCTGTACATATCCTACCAAGTCAGACCTACACTGTTACAATGTCCATTTCTCAGATGATATAATTGTTGATGACTGAAGTGCTGATATCAACCAAACCTAACCCCCTCGCCTCAACCCCCTCCACATCCCACTCCCCGGATTGTAAATAATGTAAATAATTCAATGTATATACTCTGATGATTAACTTGTGTGATGACTGTATTATGCTGATAGTATATATATGTACCATGAATTGATTAACGTGGACCCCGACTTAAACAAGTTGAAAAACTTATTCGGGTGTTACCATTTAGTGGTCAATTGTACGGAATATGTACTGTACTGTGCAATCTACTAATACAAGTCTCAATCAATCAATCAATCGGGGGGCCAGACGTCTCCCTTCACTATTAGTCTTATTTTTCCTCTACAGCAAACTTTTGATTTAAGTCTATTTATTTTGTCAGATTTACAATAGCGCTCTGCTGTTTTTAAGGACCTTCTTCAAAAAAAGCAAGTTAAAGATCATCTCTATGACAGTGCTCTAGTGTTTCAAGAATCTGCTGCAAAGATGTGAGTCTCTAACAAGTTTTTTTAACTAAACTCACGAGCCACCAGTTAATGGCCGAATAATGAAAAACAGACGACCTAAAATGGAACCTTGAGGAAGACCACTAGTATAACTAAGGTGGTTGAACAAATGACTAATGATTGCATCTGCAGTAAATACGCTACAACACCTAAGTTACATAAATCACATTATGGAAAATAGTTAGTTAGTAATAGGTAGTTAAAAAGCTCCTCGGTGGCAAGGCCCCGGGGGTAGATGAGATCCGCCCGGAGTTCCTTAAGGCTCTGGATGCTGTGGGGCTGTCTTAGTTGACAAGACTCTGCAGCATCGCGTGGACATCGGGGGCGGTACCACTGGATTGGCAGACCGGGGTGGTGGTTCCTCTCTTTAAGAAGGGGAACCTCCTCAGCCTTCCCGGTAAGGTCTATTCAGGTGTACTGGAGAGGAGGCTACGCCGGATAGTCGAACCTCGGATTCAGGAGGAACAGTGTGGTTTTCGTCCTGGTCGTGGAACTGTGGACCAGCTCTATACTCTCGGCAGGGTCCTTGAGGGTGCATGGGAGTTTGCCCAACCAGTCTACATGTGTTTTGTGGACTTGGAGAAGGCATTCGACCGTGTCCCTCGGGAAGTCCTGTGGGGAGTGCTCAGAAAGTATGGGGTATCGGACTGTCTGATTGTGGCAGTCCGCTCCCTGTATGATCAGTGCCAGAGCTTGGTCCGCATTGCCGGTAGTAAGTCGGACACGTTTCCAGTGAGGGTTGGACTCCGCCAAGGCTGCCCTTTGTCACCGATTCTGTTCATAACTTTTATGGACAGAATTTCTAGGCGCAGTCAAGGCATTGAGGGGATCTGGTTTGGTGGCTGCAGGATTAGGTCTCTGCTTTTTGCAGATGATGTGGTCCTGATGGCTTCATCTGGCCAGGATCTTCAGCTCTCACTGGATCGGTTCGCAGCTGAGTGTGAAGCGACTGGGATGAGAATCAGCACCTCCGAGTCCATGGTTCTCGCCCGGAAAAGGGTGGAGTGCCATCTCCGGGTTGGGGAGGAGATCTTGCCCCAAGTGGAGGAGTTCAAGTACCTCGGAGTCTTGTTCACGAGTGAGGGAAGAGTGGATCGTGAGATCGACAGGCGGATCGGTGCGGCGTCTTCAGTAATGTGGACGCTGTATCGATCCGTTGTGGTGAAGAAGGAGCTGAGGCGGAAGGCAAAGCTCTCAATTTACCGGTCGATCTACGTTCCCATCCTCACCTATGGTCATGAGCTTTGGGTTATGACCGAAAGGACAAGATCACGGGTACAAGTGGCCGAAATGAGTTTCCTCCGCCGGGTGGCGGGGCTCTCCCTTAGAGATAGGGTGAGAAGCTCTGCCATCCGGGAGGAGCTCAAAGTAAAGCCGCTGCTCCTCCACATCGAGAGGAGCCAGATGAGATGGTTCGGGCATCTGGTCAGGATGCCACCCGAACGCCTCCCTAGGGAGGTGTTTAGGGCACGTCCGACCGGTAGGAGGCCACGGGGAAGCCCCAGGACACGTTGGGAAGACTATGTCTCCCGGCTGGCCTGGGAACGCCTTGGGGTCCCACAGGAAGAGCTGGACGAAGTGGCTGGGGAGAGGGAAGTCTGGGCTTCCCTGCTTAGGCTGCTGCTCCCGCGACCCGACCTCGGATAGGCGGAAGAAGATGGATGGATGGATGGATGGATGAAAATAGTTGCAAGTGCCAAAAAGGAGAGGACTTAAAGGGGTGCCTTGAGGAATGCCTCAGTTATGTAAATACCAAGTTTAGACCCCAGTGTTCTATGTTTGCGAGCAAGGTGAAAATGCCAATGCAAGGATCTGCAAATGTGTTTAGAGTGGTCCAAGTTCCTCTATACGACAGGAGCACGCTAATTTGCTGCAAAAATGTCTGTCTCCCAAATTTAAAAAGTAGCTTGGGTGCTGGTATGGTGTCATTACCGGGCCGAATTTGGCCCTGCTAGTTGAATAGTACTGATGTAGACACACATGTAATTCTGGAACACCAGCAGGGCTTCATATCTGCATATCCTGAGAACTAATCTGCAGTCTGCAGTGGACATTATTGTTTCTTTTGAAAGAGTTCTCAATTACATGTGGGGGAAATAACTCCATAAATGTCCACTGCAGAGGACGCTGGTTCTCAGGACGATCCATCCATCCATCCATTTTCTACCACTTGTCCCTTTTGAGGTCGCGGGGGGTGCTGAAGCCTTTCTCAGCTGCATTCGGGCGGAAGGCGGGGTACACCCTGGACAAGTCACCACCTCATCACAGGGCCAACACAGATAGACAGACAACATTCACACTCACATTCACACACTAGAGCCAATTTAGTGTTGCCAATCAACCTGGGGAGGAAGATATTATGCATAGTTTGCTGTGACTACCAGATTTGTTATAGCTTCCCCTTAATTTTTAAGTGAAGCAAAGAGAAAGACCAAGCAACAAGAGGAAGTAAAAAATTATGTTCAATTCCTGAATATTGTATATTAAATTTCTCATTTGCACAAACAGAAGTGGTTTCCTAAGTGTCTTGTGAAAACATTCAAATTATCTGGTTATTGACATTCAGCACAGCTTAACATTTTCGGTGCACTAGCCTGACCTTTACTGGAAATGTAGTGTCTGCCCGGTGTAGTGAAGCCTCTGGTGCCGAGACTGTTTATTGCTGCCACTCTGAACTGGTACCAGCGCTGAGGTCTCAAATCTGACAGAAGTGAATCCTGAGAAAGTGCCTAAAAACACAAACACATCACATATGTCAACAAAGTAGGCGAAGATACTAGACCATATTGTTCTAATTTATCTGTCAGCTTAAATTGATGATGTGCCTTCATACTTTTCAGCTTCTTCCCAAATTCAAAAAACATGCATGTTTATTGGAGACTTTAAATTGTTCATTCAATAATTCAAACCAAATTTAAAAAATCCAACGCCCTTATCCAAAAAAGTGCAAATGAGAATGGTGCACCTACAGTGATGTGGCCTGTGTGTGTGTGCAACAGCAAAGTGCTGAGAGTGTTGGCTCAAAGAAGAGGGATAAAGAGACCAAAAGGCCCAAAGAAGACGAGAGAAGCTATCAAAGTCTTTGCGATCGTTTATACTAAAAAAGAAAGCCATTGTGGTGAAATGTTTGCACTGTCAAACGGAGCTGGCATTTCACAACAAGACGACATCGATGATGCAACACATTACGAGAAAGCACCCTGCGTATTTAAGAGCAGCAAACCACCAGAAACAAGGTTAAGTGTATTTTGAGAGCCACCGCCATCTTTTATGTTTGACTTGCATTTTCCAGCACGTTAGGACATGTTAGCATCTTGAGCAGGAGACAGGGGTATTCAACGTTTTCAGGCCAAGGACCCCCAAACTGAGAATGAGATGCAGCGGTGAGCCCTTACTTATATATCCTGTATGAAATGGTGATTGTGTTTTAAATTAAACTAGTCCTTGGTATTGTGCAATACTAAAATACTCAAATACTACAGTATAACGCCACTAATAGCTAAGTGGCAACTAGCGCGCTAATTGCAAGTAAATTTTAATGCTAACATGAATATAGAAATATACTGTAATTATTATTTCTTGTTTTCATTTTAATCTTGCTATGTAGTGATTATGGTAACCATGCTCCTGTCATTTGTAAAGTACACTACAGTGTGTTGGAACAATGCTAATGTGCATTAAATTAAGGCTGCAGCTAACGATTATTTTTCTATCGATTAATCTATAGATTATTTTTTCGATTAATCGGTTAATCTATGGATTATTTTTTTCGATTAATCTATAGATTATTTTTCCTTTTACCGATCATTTTTTTTATTTAAAATGAAGATGAAAAAATAAATGTAGGCCAGTTTTTTCAAAAGGCATGGCTTTTATTTACAAAAAAAAAAGTATGGCCACTCAGTCAACATTGACAACAACATGACAAAATATTCTGTAACAATGTAAACATTTAACAAAATTAAAAGTAGCTTATTTGCTTTAAATGTGCAAATATAAAAGTAAACATCCAGTGCAAATCTTAATACTCTGCAATAGTATAAGCATTTCAAAAGTAAAAGTATTGCTTATTTTGCTTTAAAATGTGCAAAAATAAAGATAAACATCCAATTCAAAAAAGTGCAAAACGGAAATATTCTGTAACAACAGTGTAAACATTTCAACAAAAGTAAAAGTATTGCTTATTTGCTAAAATGTGCAAAAATAAAGATAAACATCCAATACAAAAAAGTGCAAAACGAAATATTCTGTAACAACAGTGTAAACATTTCAACAAAAGTAAAACTTTTGCTTATTTTGCTTAATAACACAACAATGATAGTATGATTAAAGTGAAAGTTAATTGTTCGTTTGTACATAGTATACGTAATTGTTAATGTTGTAAAAGGTATTTGCACAACTAATTAACGTTAGCGTTAAAGAGGAGCACGTCTTTGTAAACACTGAACAGGCACGCCAAACGCTCCTCTCAGAGCGAAACGGTGCTTTAGTTTATGAATTTACAACGCAGATACAAATGACACATTCATGTTTTTGTGTAATGATGACAACGTATACTCACGCGGACCATTGACTAGTTGATGGTGATGGCAAGAACGCTGCCGTTGTGCTGCTATGATAGGCCATTTCCGCTCGACACAGTGTGCATACAACAACATTATTAGCAGAGGTGGGTAGAGTAGCCAGAAATTGTACTCAAGTAAAAGTAAGGAGTAGTCACCCAAATATTTACTTGAGTAAAAGTAAAAAGTATGTTGTGAAAAAACTACTCAAGTACTGAGTAACATACACACACATATCATATATATATATATATATATATATATATATATATATATGGCGTGGCGCAGTGGAAGAATGGCCGTGCGCGACCCGAGGGTCCCTGGTTCAATCCCCACCTAGTACCAACTTCGTCATGTCCGTTGTGTCCTGAGCAAGACACTTCACCCTTGCTCCTGATGGGTGCTGGTTAGCGCCTTGCATGGCAGCTCCCTCCATCAGTGTGTGAATGTGTGTGTGAATGGGTAAATGTGGAAGTAGTGTTAAAGCGCTTTGAGTACCTTGAAGGTAGAAAAGCGCTATACAAGTACAACCCATTTATATAGATACACACACACACACACACACACACACACACACACACACACACACACACACACACACACATATATATATATATATATATATATATATATATATATATATACATACATTGATATATACAGTATATAATTTATATTTATTTATTTTGCCGTTTTTGTTTACATGTTAAAGGTGTTTTAATAATTATACATGCATGTTTAACATATAGATTCCTTTCTTTCATGAAGACAAGAATATAAGTTGGTGTATTACCTGATTCTGATGACTTGCATTGATTGTAATCAGGAAGCAGTGCTGATAACGTCCACGTTTTCAAATGGAGGAGAAAAAAAGTTCCTCCTTTCTGTCTAATACCACATGAAAGTGGTTGTTATTTGGCATTTTATTTGTCCACCTTCCATATTTGTTTTTATACACTTTACAAGAAATACATTGGCGGCAAACTCCGTAGCTTGCTAGCTTGTTTGCGCTGGCTTTCGGAGACTCTTATTTTGAAAGCGCAGGCGCGATGGAGCGGGACTTTTATTGTGAAGACAGGAACTGTGCAGTCAGTCTTTACGGTTGAAATAAAAAAAGGGTCTTTTTTCCTTCACACTTTTGATTGATTGATTGGAACTTTTATTAGTAGATTGCACAGTACAGTACATATTCCGTACAATTGACCACTAAATGGTAACACCCAAAGTTAGCTCGGAGCCAGTCAGGTCATGTAACCCCTGGCTCTGTTTGATTGGTCCAACGTCACCAGTGACTGCATCTGATTGGTGGAACGAAGTGAAACGTCACCAGTAAGGCAGGCACTATGAAGGTCTGTCTGACAGACCAAAACAAACAAAGCGTGCATTAACAGATCGATAAAAATTAGTAGCGAGTAGCGAGCTGAATGTAGATAAAAGTAGCGGAGTAAAAGTAGCGTTTCTTCTTAGGCCGTTTATTGAAAGAGTCCCACACTTTTGACGACTTTTGGCGTGCTTTTTTCCCCTCGCTCGCACCGCTCGCATCGTCTGCTTTGCGCTCCGCCATGACGGTAGTGTGACGTAAATATGCGACGCGTCGACGAACAAAAACGTCCTCGACGTATTTACGTAACCGATGACGTCGACTACGTCGACGCGTCGTTTCAGCCCTACATTAAATACATTTGTGGAAAATTGCAGGGGGATATAAAGTACCTAAGCAGATCCACTGAGGGTTGCAAACCTAATGTTGAAGACCTCTGATCTCGAGTTTGTATGTTAATGCTAAGGAGTTAGTTGATCAAAAAATCAAACACCACGCCTCCAATGAATAGCTTTTCAAATGTGTACGCGTTAAATTGTTAAAAACATTATCACTCTATTCATCATACTTTATCAGAGAGTCGTTGTGTTTAATTAGGTCATTTATTTATTATCTATCTATTTATTTTATTACATGGTTTGAATCTCAGGGCAGTACGGTGACAGATGGGTTAGTGCGTCTGCCTCACAATACGAAGGTCCTGGGTTCGATCCTGCGCTCAGGATCTTTCTGTGTGGAGTTTGCATGTTCTCCCTGTGACTGCGTGGTTTCCCTCCGGGTACTCCGGCTTCCTCCCACCTCCAAAAACATGCACCTGGGGATAGGTTGATTGGCAACACTAAATTGGCCCTAGTGTGTGAATGTGAGTGTGACTGTTGTCTGTGTTAGCCCTGCGATGAGGTGGCGACTTGTCCAGGGTGTACCCCGCCTTTTGCCCGATTGTAGCTGAGGTAGGCTCCAGCGCCCCCCGCGACCCCGAAGGGAATAAGCGGTAGAAAATGGATGGATGGAGGGTTTGAATCTCCACAGGATTTTTTACTTTTTAAATTTTATTTTTTTTCAAATATAAGCAATACATAGTGATGCTTTTATGTTAAAAGTGAAATTTTAATTGTATGTGTATTTACAAGATGAAAGAATAAGGGTTATTAGAAAAAATCTGTGTTTATTACAATTATTTTATTAAAATACGCTTTTCAATTACTCAATTAATCGAACAAATTAATCAAAAGATTACTCAACTACTATAGTAATCGATAGCTGCAGCCCTAATAAACATTATCAAATGTCAGAGTAATGACACTTGTGTTTTTATCAGATTAATTACTCTACCTCCAAACCAAAATGGAAAGTGAAATAAAGACATAAAAACATAACTAACAGTTATGGTTACAACTGGTTCAGATATTGCGTGTAATACCTGGCTTACTGAGACACCCATACACACACACACACACACACACACACACACACACACACTTGCAGACATGAGCCGTCCTCTATTTAGGTCCATAGTTAAAGTTCAGTCATTCAGACTCAGTCGTTGGAACGACTGTGGCTGCCAGTGGTTCCTTTTTAAGCTCTGCTTATTTACCTAACCTCACACACACACATAAACACGCACACACGCACACACACACGTGCGGGTACACAGTGCACACACGCTCACCCATACATTCACATGAACAGTTTACCCTGGCAGTGTGTGAGACAGGCTGGGGAGGAGTTTTAGACAAGGAGGCAGCAGACTGATGAGCTGAAAACTGTCTATCATCTCCAAAGTAGTAAAAAAAAAAGAGTTATGAGATAAAGATATGTAAGACGACCTTTTGAGGTTAACGGTTAATAGGCAATATCAAATTCTCTAATGCTAAGAGATGAGAGTCTTGTGGCATTTACCATGGCAGCAGTCGTCCATGGGGAAGCATGATCTTCACTGGGGTGAATGCCTCTGTTCCAGCGTGACTGGAGCAGGTAAACCACCGGCTCCACGCTGACATTAAACTTCGACACCCACACCACTTTGACCCGGCCCACTGAATCCTCCACAAAACTAATCTCTCTGCGGGGCTTCAGAGGAACGCCTGGAGGAGAAAGAGAAGACTGATAACTGCTTTGTAATTCAGACTGTAAGTGTTTCAGCAGGTTGTATGGATGTTGATGAGGAAAGTGTCATCATCAAATCACACAATTGACACTGTCCCTCAGTGTCCAGATGACCGACATTTCACTAACAAGTTCTCTTAATGTATTTTTTGCTCTTGAAAATGCATCTGGCAGTCATTTCCCACAATAACAATTAGATTTTTAGTAATAGGTAAATAACCAACTGTACTTGGAACGCCCCTTTCCCTATTGCTAGACTCTTGGTGTGACGTCATCTACAGAACTGGAGCACATTTTTCCACATAGACCAGTGTTTTTCAACCACTGTGTGCCGTGAGATACAGTCTGGTGTGCAATGGGAGATTATTTAGTTTCACCTATTTAGGTTAAAAATATTGTTTGCAAACCGGTAATTATAATCCGCAAATAATGTGCCGTTGTTGAGTCTCGGTGCTGTCTAGAGCTTGACAGAGTAACTATGTTCTTCTCTTCCATATCAGTAGGTGGCAGCTGGTAGGAATTTCTTTGTAGACGTCGGGAACATGGTTTGTCGTAATCAAAATATGCAGACGACAGCGGGAGGCAGCGAGCAGGTAAAAAGGTATCTAATGCTATAAACCAAAAATAAACAAAAGGTGAGTGCCCCTTAGACAAGGCATTAAAGCTTAGGGATGACTATGCAGAATGAAACTAAAACGGAACTGGCTGCAAAGTAAACAAAAACAGAATGCTGGACGACAGCAAAGACTTACAGCGTGTGGAGCAGAGACGGTGTCCACAAAGAACATAAGTACATGACATGCCAATCAACAATGTCCACACAAAAAAAAAATAGCAACAACTTAAGTATTCTTGATTGCTAAAACAAAGCAGGTGCGGGGAATAGCGCTCAAAGGAAGACATGAAACTGCAACAGGAAAACACCAACAAAACAGGAAAAGCCACCAAAATAGGAGTGCAAGACAAGAACTAAAACACTACACACAGGAAAACACCAAAGAACTCTAAATAAGTCACGGCGTGATGTGACAGGTCATGACACTACACCTACTTTGAGACAATAGCTATTGTGATGCATGGTTGTTTATGGTTTAAAGTCATATCCCAAAATTGCGACAACAACTTTTTATCGTCTACTGAATTTAATTTTTTAATGATTATGCAGGTGGTGTGCCTCCGGATTTTTTCAATGAAAAAATGTGCCTTGGCTCAAAAAAGGTTGAAAAACACTGACATAGACAGTGTGAATAAAGGCATTTAAAACAATTTTTTGATCACGTTGCATGTTTATGTCGCTTTGGTCTATGATTACTTCAAAACTAATATGGTAACACTATGACCAAAAAAGAAATCGCCGTTTCCGGACTTCCCAGCTCTTCCATAGAAACCGTAGCCTGTTTCCTTATGCTTTTTCAGCATTTCTTCAAACACCTCGAGGAAAACATCAGTAGAGGAGGACGCAAAATATAATACTAGCGGCTTACCTTCTTTATCTATCATTTTTGAGCATCGGGTCTGCTTTTCTTTCTCTGTTTTTCCGCAGGTTCTGACTCAGTCTTTATCCACTCAAGGGTGCTCCTGATTTTCGGGATCCAATTTGGCTTGGGTCTATAAAGATTGTTTTTATTCAAACTAGATCAGAATCCTTCTTCTTCAAAGTCAGAATTATTCAGTGGTGGGCCGTCAGGTAATTTTTTTATTCACTTTCCCTAAATATCTAAAAGTATTCATATTCTCTTCATGTCATATTATGCTCCTTCCAGCGCTGATATTTTTAGGTTATAGAGTTTGTATCCAATCAGAATTCAGCTAGCTTATGTTGCCATGCTGTACGAAATCTGCCCGAGGCCTTCAGAATCAATAATGCGGGCGTCCATGCACTGTAAGTGAACGGACACAAACATTTGACAGACAGTTGCGATAGCCAATCAGATCACGAGTTGTTGTCAGTAAGGCCTTCTAGATGGCCTAAGGCAGATATATATTGTGATGTTATGAGCTAGGTAACATAAGAACTCCATTACCCAGCATGCCACAGCAGTAAGGAGCATACGCAGTAGCCCCGTTTAGTCATGCCGACAGAGGGATGTTTTTGATGAGCACGCTGTGGAGTAAACTTTAAGAACTCAGCCAACACGCCTCGTCTGCATCTTTAATGATTAGACAAGACAACACATATATTTGCAAGGCCATTTTCAAGAAGGATATTTAAAGAGAAACTACATCTTGTGAGACGATGTCGGCCAACCCCGGAAGCTTGAATGGGTTCTACAGATTGTGAGTTCAGATATTTTATTTCTTTATTTTTTTAACGTTTAATATGTTTTTTGCAATTTTAATTTTGACAGTACCACATAAGATATGTTTTAATTGCTGATTTAATAGCGCCAGAAAATAACCCGTTTTGTATACTGTTGAAGTAGTGCGTAAATGTGTTCCTGTATAGTATTTCTCCAGCAATGGTCATGTGGTGACATCAATGATGGTATTCTGAGAGGTAATCATTGAACATAGGACATCACTGAAGGCCTAGGTGGGAAACGCACGGCCAGCCACTGGAATTATTATAATGCTTGCTGCAAATTACACTCCTTTTGCTGGCTTCGTCCCACTTTCCACGTGCCAATTTGACTGAAAGTTTTTTGGGGGAAATATATGCAGACTGACTCTTTCTTTAGTTGTGCAACAATGCAACTAGCCGCCATATTTGATAGTACATTCAATTCTGTGCAAAAATAATGTCACTCGGGATGAAGACGCAAGCAAAACACATTCTACACAATATGAAATTGGCTCGAGTCTTCTGCAGGTGATAACAATTAGATTTTGAGTGATAGGTAAATAACCAACTGTACTTGGAACGCCCCTTTCCCATTGCTAGACTCTTGGTAGGACGTCATCTACAGAACTGGAGCACATTTTTCCACATATACCAGTGTTTTTCAACCACTGTGCCATGGCACACTAGTGTGCCGTGAGATACAGTCTGGTGTGCCATGGGAGATTATGTAGTTTCACCTATTTGGGTTAAAAATATTGTTTGCAAACCAGTAATTATAATCCGCAAATAATGTGCCGTTGTTGAGTGTCGGTGCTGTCTCGAGCTCGGCAGAGTAACCATGTTATTCTCTTCCATATCAGTAGGTGGCAGCTGGTAGGAATTTCTTTGTAGGTGTCGGGAACATGGTTTGTTGTGATCAAAATATGCAGACGACAGCGGGAGGCAGCGAGCAGGTAAAAAGGTATCTAATGCTATAAACCAAAAATAAACAAAAGGTGAGTGCCACTAAGACAAGGCATCAAAGCTTAGGGATGGCTATGCAGAACGAAACTGGAATTATTATAATGTTTGCTGCAAATTACACTCCTTTTGCTGGCTTCGTCCCACTTTCCACGTGCCAATTTGACTGAAAGTTTTTTTGGGGAAATATATGCAGACTTGACTCCTTCTTTAGTTGTGCAACAATGCAACCAGCTACCATATTTGATAGTACATTCAAATTCTGTGCAAAAATAATGTCACTCGGGATGAAGACGCGAGCAAAACACATTCTACACAATATGAAATTGGCTCCAGTCTTCTGCAGGTGACGTCAGCAGCCTGATGCAGGCTCGCCCACATTTTGGAGCTAAAAGTGGGCATTCAAAAATGTGCTGACACTTGTTAGAAAACAAGCCTAAAATAACTAGTGTGTCTATTTTGAGGGAAATTTTACCTTTAGACATCATTTTTAGGTCCAGAACTATGAAATAAGTGCCAAAAATCAGAGGGGCCCTTTACATGTTACCACAATGTCACCACATTGACAGAATAAATGTTTCCATGTTTGCCATTTTATTACATCCAGAAGAAATTCTGAATGTGGAATTAAACCTTCCGAGAACCACCATCCTCTGCAGTAGACATTTGCTTTTGGTCTTTTGTAACACGTTTTGCGGAGAAAAATAAAAAATAAAATAAAAATAGCCCTGCTACATAAGACAACAATGTCCAATGCAGAGGACACAGGTTCTCAGGAGTTTACTTCAGCTAAGATAATATAAGTTATGATATTTCTTGAAGATGCATTCAACACGTTTGGAGCATCCTGGGGGCTGTATTCACCTTTATATAGATTGGCGGGTGTTTGACATGTGTGCCCACAGCCATTGGAGCAGCACTTCCTCGGGGAAGGACAATGTCGGTCTAGAGAGCAGCTCTCCACGCAGGCGGCCGCAAATCCGGCCGCACGGTGAGGTGGAGGGCAGTCACCTTGTCGGGACGACCTCAGAGAAGCCAGAAACTCTCTACTGGTCACACACTCTGTCTGCTTCTGTTGAAAGAGAAAGAGGTTTTGCACTACAAATAAATCCAAGCGCTTACTCTAAGACAGGAACACATATAGCGCAGGAAAGAAATGTTTCTTTTGGTTAACATCCACAGTATATGTTATATATGCGTTTGTGTGTGCACAGTTCATGCACTTGTGAGAGCTTGTGTGAACAAACACCCACAGAACTGTTCATCCATCCCATTCAAGACCAAAATGCAAAGCTTGTGCCAACAAAAACAGGTTCTCAGTGCAGATACAGTCAGTATGGAGCGACAAACACACACACATATGCAAGCGCGCGCGACACACACACACACACACACACACACACACACACACACACACACACACACACACACACACACACACGCACACACACACACACACACACACACACAGCACACTCTATTTTACCTCACAGGACTTTGGAGAAAGCATCTTCTTGGTTTCCCAAAGCTCTTTGCATGGTTGAAGGCACTTGACATGAAAAAATAAACACAAAGGGAAAAAAATGAGGCTTTGCAGTATTTTTGTTTTGTTATTTCAAACGAGCAAATGAGTGAAATGTCCATGGGCTTTGAAAAACAGGAAATAAGAGACAGCAATTAGTTAAGAAAGCTCCGATCCAATGTCAACAATAGCGTTTGACTGGAATGGCGTTTCTCTACCTTTTATGTCATTCACCTAATGATGACGACGCAGCATCAGGAGCAACGGGGATTTCAGTATCTTGCTCAAGGATACTTCGATATGGAACTAGCAACCATTAGGTTGAGAAACAACAACTCTACCACATGAGCCATACTAGTAGAGTCATGGGAAAAAAACACTACAGTGGTATATCAGTTTTCATGTGGCCCACTTTTCATACGATTCTGTCTTCGCCAAAATGTTTCGCCATAGTTTTGCCATAGTTTTGCCCGCATGTTATTCTGTAGAATGTGTGTCCAAACTGGTGACTCAGTCCCTATTAGTGTTGTCCAGATACCAATATTTGGGTACTGGTACCGGTACCAAAATTATTTCGATACTTTTCGAAATTAAGGGGACCACAAAAAATTGCATTATTGGCTTCATTTTAACAAAAACATCTTAACATACTGTAAATTAAACATATGTTTCTTATTGCAAGTTTGTCTTTAAATAAAATAGTGAACATACTCGAAAACTTGTCTTTTAGTAGTAAGTAACAAACAAAGGCTCCTAATTAGTCTGCTAACGTATGCAGTAACATATTGTGTCATTTCTCAATCTATTATTTTGTCAAAATTATGAGGGACAAATTGTAAAAATGTATTATTAATCTACTTGTTCATTTACTGTAACATATGCTTCCTTTCCTATTTTAACATGTTCTATCTACACTTCTGTTAAAATGTAATAATCATTTATTCTTCTGTTGTTTGGATGCTTTACATTAGTTTTGGATGATACCACACATTTGGGTATCAATCCGATACCAAGTCGTTACAGGATCATACGTTGGTCATATTCAAAGTCCTCATGTGACATATTTCATGAGTTTATAAGCATAATATTTTTTTTTTTTTAAACGAAAGAAGATGTTGTAATGCCAAAAAATATTGACCTAATCATAGTAGTATCGACTAGATACGCTACTGTAATTGGTATCATGACTGTGGATGTCAGGTGTAGATCCACTAATGGTGTTTGTTTACATTTTGACCCCGGTAAGCTACGGTGTGTAGTGAAGCATGTTTAGCTATTCCTCGTCCTGCAGGGATGATACTTGTAAGAAACTTACTTTATTTGTCGCCATGGAGGCGAGGATTAGTGATTTAGAAGTAGCTAAAACACTGCCGACCGGGGATGGACGTTAGCTGCTAGCTAGCTAGCCATGTCTTAAAGCACCTCTTCCTGAGGGCGTTTCAGTGTTATAACTTCACCTTTATCGTTAGTTTTTAAGCCAAAATGCGTTCATTCTCCCTTTTCTGTCTATACACTGTGTCTGCTTGTAAGTACTCCGTGATTGTGCGCTGCCAAACATGCTCGTAAACCATCAATGACACAATGTGACGACAGGGGGCGGGGGGATGGGGGACCGGTTCTTTATAGAGGCGGTATAGTACCGAATATGATTCATTAGTATCGCGGTACTATACTAATACCGGTATACCGTACAACCCTAGTCCCTATGTTTTTTTATTGACTCTACGACTGAAAAATAACCCCATCCATTGGACCAAATAAAGTTTCGAGTGCCAGTGCTTTGATAAAGAAAGTGAAAAACATGATCAAATTTAAGAAACAACTTGTAGTGAAGTACGAAGGTGGCGTCCCTTCTTGTCTTTCAATGAACAAGAAGTTTGAGAACATTAAGGAGATCATCTCTTTGGAAGGCTCAAATAACACAGAGGAGGTTGACAGAAGTGTTGAATGATGGCTCTTAGCAAATCACAAACAGACACCATATCAAAACTAAGGTTTCAGCCCCAACCTCCACTCTGTCCCTCACTGTCTTTCTGTCTGTCCGCCTCAATCAGCTGCCCAGTGTTTCTGGCTTTAATCAATTCTTAAGTTCTTTCCATCGCACTGATTTGAGAAAAACAAAAAGCCATAAAAAGTCACATTTACAAATAAATGGCCACCTTTTGATGTCAATGGCTTCTCCAACAACTCCATCTGTTTTTAATTAGCTGGTGACTATATATTTTTCTAATGACAACTGCAGGCCATTAGGGTTCATCACCATTACCGTTGAGCAGCAGATTAGATACATGAGCGCGATGCCGAAATTGGGCTTCAAGGAGCATCAAGAAAGCCAGCTGAAACCACATGTTGGGTTCCTAACTAGTGGGTAAGCGTTGGTCTCAGCATGAAGCATGCATGATAGCTGCTTAACATTTGGTTTGTTTCATATAAATCAAGGGAGAAAATGTTTGGTTTCAGTTAAGCCATTAAAATATTTCTTTCAGAGTTGGCCAAAAGTGGGTTGTTGTTGTCATCGAATGTTGGTGCAGTTCCAATAGCCGATAAATCAGGGAAAATAATCAAAACATTCAGTGTGTGACACTGCATCTCGCACCAAATACCATTTTTCTCCCATTGCCCACATTGTTTCTATGAGCTCATGTGTACATTGTGAGCATTCCGGTCTTACTGTATATTTAGAAAGGCTTACAAAATGGGTGTGGTTTTGAACAACATTTGTTGCTAAGTCATTCAACAGATAACTAGAAGAATGTTGTGTGGGCATAGAACAGAGTACCATGCAGACAAATAGAACTGTTTCAAATCTGAATGTGACCGCACGGCCTTGATCTCGCTTGTCATATGCAGCTAGGGCTGCCAGCACCTCCGTTGGCAGTAAGCCAGGACACACTGTTGTTGGCCGCATCACAGCCTTGCCGGCGTGTGGGCGATCAGAATCAGAATCAGCTTTATTGTCATTACGCAAGGTAACGAGATTGAGGCCATTCCATACAGTGCGATGTGTGCATGCTAGAAAAACAATGTGCAAATATATAAAAATTTAAAAAATGTAGAAGTGCAATGAATATGGTGTGAAATGAATATATACATGAAAAAACAAAACAAAAACAGGGTGGTTGGTGGAATGGGTTATTGCACCGAAGAGAAGGCAGTTATGAGGGACAATGGGGCAGTCCGTTCAGGATGGTTATGGCCCTGGGGAAGAAGCTGTTCTTTAGCCTGTTTGTTTTGGTTTTAATGCACCTGTAGCGCTTCCCAGAGGGCAGCAGGTGGAACAGGTCAGAGCCAGGGTGGGTGCTGTCCTTGATGATGGCACTGGCTCTGTTGAGGCAGCGGGAGGTGTAGATGTCCGTCAGAGAGGGGAGAGGGCGGCCGATGATCTTCTGAGCCGTCTTGACCACTCTTTGCAGCCTCTCCCTGTCTGCTGCAGTGCAGCTGCCGTACCATACCGTAATACAGTAGGTCAGCAGGCTCTCAATGGACGAGCGGTAGAAGGTCAGCAGCAGGTCAGGCTTCAGGTTGTACTTCCCGAGGACTCTAAGGAAGTGTAGCCGCTGCTGAGCCTTCTTGATGATTGATGTGGTGTTGACTGTCCAGGAGAAGTCATTAGAGATGTGGACTCCAAGGTACCTGAAGGTGTGGACCCTCTCTACACGCTCGCCGTTGATGTAGAGGGGGGCAGGGTCGGTGCTGCTCCTCCTGAAGTCGACGATGATCTCTCTGGTCTTGCTGGTGTTGAGAGCGAGGTTGTTCTCCGAAGACCAGGCCGTCAGCTTCAGGACCTCCTCTCTGTAGGCAGCCTCGTCACCCCTGGAGATGAGCCCGACCACTGTGGTATCGTCGGCAAACTTGACGGTAAGGTTGTCACTGTGGGCCGGACTGCAGTCATGGGTGTAAATGCAGTAGAGGAGGGGGCTCAGCACACAGCCCTGTGGGGAGCCGATGCTCAGCGTGCGGGAGGATGAGAGGTGCGGGCCAAGTCTCACATTCTGGGGTCGGTCCGTTAGGAAGTCCCTTATCCAGGCGTTTGTGAGAGGGGGGAGGCCAAGAGTGTCCAGTTTATTGCAGAGTCTGTCCGGGATTATTGTATTGAAGGCAGAGCTATAGTCCACAGAGAGCATCCGGACGTAGCTCTGCTGCTGCTCCAGGTGGTTCAGAGCAGAGTGGAGAGCAACAGCGATGGCGTCCTCTGTGGACCTGTTCGCCCGGTATGCGAACTGCAATCAGCACACCTGGGACTGATGACTGATGATGATGAGGGCGAGATGTATAAAGACCAGTGGACCCAAGGATCTGCGGCGGAACGTAATCTTCTGTTGTGTACACTAAGCTAACTACATGCTTGATGCAATGCTGCTCTCCCTGTGTTTTCCCCTCCGAGTTGATTGGTGCCGTGTCTTCCTTGTCGCCCTCCCTGCAGCCTGTCTTCTCGTCTTCACCTGTGATAACCTGTTGTTCCCCTCTGGTTCTCTGGCTGCCCCTTTTGGATTCTCAACATCCCGCTTGGACACGGACAAGACGCCTCGCCTTTCGCCCTGACTATCTGCATGCCCACCGGCTGCCTTCTTGCCTTGTCCCTCCTCTCGCCCAACACATCACGGTAATACACAACAATTAATTACACGCATAGTCACACACACATACACCCTTGTTGGATTTTGTCACACTCCATTCCTTTGGACCCCGACTTAAACAAGTTGAAAAACTTATTCGGGTGTTACCATTTAGTGGTCAATTGTACGGAATATGTACTTCACTGTGCAACCTACTAATAAAAGTCTCAATCAATCAATCAATGTTTAATTAATAATATTGTTTTGTTATTATTTATATATATATAGTATGTATATAAATAAATACATAGAGCTATACCGTTCCCTTGTGGTTCTGTGCCGTCAACTCCCTCCTGCATACATAACACTGAAATAGTATATCACCCAAAATCTGTTATTAGAGTCAATTATGAATAAGTTGTTCAGCTTATGTGTTTTTAATGAAGATGCTACCTCAGTAGAAGCATTTAAGTGCCATCTTAAAACTCATTTGTACACGTTCGCCTTTAAATAGACCCCCCTTTTAGACCAGTCGATCTGCCGTCTCTTTTCTGCTCTGCCCCCCTCTACTGCGTGGAGAGGTTATGAGGTGACCACAGATGACGCGCGAGCTGTTTAAAGTCGGGACCCGGGGTGGACCACTCATCCGTGCATCAGTTGGGGACGTCTCTGCGCTGCTGACCTGTCTCCACTCAAGATGATCCCCTGCTGGCCCCACTATGGACCAGACTCTCACACTATTAACTAAATCCATTAGACGTCCATTGCACCGGTCGCCCGGGGGTCCCCTCCAAGGTTTCTCATTGTATCCCATTGGGTTGAGTTTTTTCTTGCCCTGACGTGGGATCTGAGCCGAGGATGTCGTTGTGGCTTGTGCAGCCCTTTGAGACACTTGAGATTTAGGGCTATATGAATAAACTTTGAATGATTGAGATACATTACAGCAGTGGTTATCAAACCTCAGAAAAACTTCAAGTACCACCATAATTACCAACATTGAAATACAGTAGCGTAGTAGGCCCAAGTATTCATTCAAAACAAGGCAGGGTTTTGTTAAACAAGTCCATTTAATATTTTTTGGCTGATGTAATATTACACACAGTTTGAACAGTAACACTGTGTTTGAATATAGGAAAATAAAACCTAATCACTTAATTCAGTGATTCTTTGGTGTACCGCTAGCTAGCGCTCGCATACCTCTAGTAGTAGTAGTAGTAGTAGTGTCAGGCTTGTCTCTGACAGTTTGGTTATGTTTTAGTTTTTCCTCTGTGTTTGTCTTTGTTTCCTGTCAGCGCTCTTATTTTGGTCATTTCCTGCTTTTCCCCCTGAGTGCTGTTTTCCAGAGGTGTGGACTCGAGTCACATGACTTGGACTCGAGTCAGACTCGAGTCATGAATTTGATGACTTTAGACTCGACTTGACAAAATGTAAAAAGACTTGCAACT
Organism: Nerophis lumbriciformis; assembly: GCF_033978685.3. Taxonomy (NCBI): domain Eukaryota; kingdom Metazoa; phylum Chordata; class Actinopteri; order Syngnathiformes; family Syngnathidae; genus Nerophis; species Nerophis lumbriciformis. Next base: position 23,472,553 of record NC_084561.2, on the reverse strand, counting down.
CAACTTAGACTTTAACATCAATGACTTGTGACTTCACTTGGACTTGAGCCTTTTGAATTGACATGACTTGACATGACTTGCTACTTTCCCCAAAACCCAAAGATGAAAAAGTTATTCGGGAGCGCTCCGTATTTTTCATTGTGTACTTGTCTATCAGCGTTGCGTGTGTCAGCTGGTGTGGTCTCAGTACAACAGCCAATCAAATTAGATCTACTTTGTTTTCATCACACAGCATTCATCCAATCAAATTGCAGGACAACCAACGAAGAAGACATGTCCAAACCACACGCCAGTGAACAAAAAATGATACCTAAAATAATTTTCGTTTGGGTATAAAAATTACGAGGTGGTCAACACAAAACGGTTTGCAGTATGCAACACATGCTGTTCGAAAATTACTGATGGAGAGGCAACAACTTCCAACTTCGTCCGGCATTTGAAGTTGCACAAAGAACGGTAAGTTTTGAATGTAAGATAACGTTTATTGGCTAAGTAACGTGACTTTTATTTGCTGTGTAGTTAAATCAGTGAGGCTGTAAACTCACTGCTAACGTTATAACGTTATTGCAAACACGGGAATCTGTTGCATGCAGTTCACTACCTTATTCATACTTTTTGTTCAGTGATTTTTTTAAGCAGGGTTACGTTAGTCAATATATCACACGTAACGTTAGACGGCGGTCAGCAGCACCGCGTATTTTAGCCACCTAAAAAAAAGACAAAAATAGTAAAATAAAGGTCAGTTAAAATGTATACTATATTATGAATATGTGTACCGTTTTAGCTAGCTTTCTGACATACTGTTGGTTGTTTACCTCAGTGGTCCTCAACCACCGGGCCGCGGCCCGGTACTGGTCCGTGGATCGATTGGTATCGGGCCGCACAAGAAATATATATATATATATATATATATATATATATATATATATATATATATATATATATATATATATATATATATATATATATATATATATTTTTTTTTTTTTTTTTTTTTTTTAAATTAAATCAACATAAAAAACACAAGATACACTTACAAGTAGTGCACCAACCCAAAAAAACTCTCTCCCCCTTTTGTTCTGGGCATTGAACATGAAGACTCTTCCTTCACTGTTCCGAGTGGCCATGAGAGTCTTGGCAGTGCCTGCCTCCAGTGCTCCAGTGGAGCGAGTTTTCAGCCATGGTGGCATCATACTACGCCCCCATCGTGCAAAAATGACTGACAGACTCTTGGCTCATTTGGTCTTTTGCAAATGCAATGCAGCATAGGGCCCTGACATATAAAAAGTACAACTTTTTTGTTATGTTCACGTATATGTCATGTTTTTTCAATGTTAACACTTTTGTACAAATAAGTACATTTGCACTTTATTTTTCAATGTGTTTGTTCTGTAAAGGAATGAGTTAATGTTTAAAATGACTGGTTAATAGTGCTATTATAAAGTGCAATGTCAGCACAATTTTCTTTCCTGCAATTTAAAATGCACTTGTTTTAATAAATAAATACAGCGTTTGAAAAGCATACACAATCTGTGTTAATATATTAGTCTGTGGTTAAAAGGACTTGAAAGGACTCGAAACTCAAAATGCAGGACTTAGGACTTGACTTGAGACTTTCCAGTCTTGACTTTGGACTTGACTCGGGGCTTGCCTGTCTTGACTCGGGACTTGACTCGGACTTGAGGGCAAAGACTTGAGACTTACTTGTGACTTGCAAAACAATGACTTGGTCCCACCTCTGCTGTTTTCCCTCAGCTGTGGCTGATTGGCACCTGGCCACACCTGGTGTCAATCAGCCAGCTGCTATTTAAACCTGCCTTGCCATCCAGTCTGTGCTGGAGTATTGTCGTTGTCATTAAGACTTATCGATGTCAGTGTAGCTGTAAGCTGAATGTTGTGGACTGTTTGTTTTTCTCCATAGTTCCTGTTTTCCCGGTATTCTGTTTCCTGTCTTCTAGTTCCTGGTTTGTGTTTTCTTTATTTTCGACATTAAATCATGTTTTCCTGCACCAATCCTGCCTTCTCTGCATCTTGGGGTTCGTCACCAACACCTATACATTGTGACAAGTAGCAGTAGGGCTGGGCGATCATATGATCGTAATCGACGTGCGTGATATATTTCAGGTCGATCACGGTGATCAGCTGTGAGTATATTAACTCGATGGCGGAAATTTCCATGATAACAGCCAATCAGAGTCAACACTTTTCCGCTCCATTTCCTGTTACAAGGTAGAAGTGAACAGAATCATAGATACAAACAGAATGACCAAACTTGGAGCTAAAAGCTCAGACTGGAGTTAACTTGGGCCCTATTATTTCTGTATTAAGGTAATCGCAGAATTGGCCAATAAAAAAGGAATTTACTAATAAACACGGAAAACCGCGGAAATTTATGTGATGTGACTGAAATGCTGTCATTTTGAGGAGATGTAGGAGGTGCACTTCACGCAGGGGCCAGTACCCTAGCCGGTAGCCCCTCACCCTTCTAACCTTCTTGGGACAGTCACATGACTCATTTCATTGGGATTTGCATATGTACATGGGGGACGGCGTGGCGATGTTTGGGAGAGTGGCCGTGCCAGCAACCTGAGGGTTCCTGGTTCAATCCCCACCTTCTACCAACCTCGTCACGTCCGTAGACACTTCGCCCTTGCTCCTGATGGGTCGTGGTTAGGGCCTTGCATGGCAGCTCCCACCATCAGTGTGTTAATGTGTGAATGTGTAAATAGTGTCAAAGCACTTTGAGTACCTTGAAGGTAGAAAAGCACTATACAAGTATAACCCATTTACCATTTTTACATGTGTGTGTATATATATATATATATATATATATATACATATATATATATATATATATGTATGTATGCATGGATGTGTGTATACATATATATATATATATATATATATATATATATATATATATATATATATATATATATATATATATATATATATGAAAAAATGTGCTTGAATTAGTGAGTGTGCATACTTTAATAGATCTGATTTTTTTCCTTGAATACGCTATTTTCTGTATTTGAACACGCAACAATTTTTTGTTGGAAATCCAAGCAACTGTTAATGCATGAGGCCTCTGGACCCTATGGGTTGTTTAAAACATTTTTTAAACTTGCAATACCATTCACTCAGTATGTAAAAAAAACCCAGTGATCTCTAGTTTATTTACTTTTTAGTACAGATGCTTTAAAACTTGCAAGTTAAAAAAACAACAAAAAATTGTGATAATAATCGAGATCGGATGATACAAAAAAATGTGTCTTGATGTATCTATCCTAGCACTAGCACTAAGTATTATTTACTTTCCAAAAATGTATCAAATGTTTGAAAAGACATCGTCTAAAACCTTTGTGGTGAACAAGAACACATCGTTGAGCAGCTTGTCCAACATCTGTTACCACTGACCTCACAATGATGAAAATAAAAAAGTAAAAAAATTCCCATACACACACAGAATCTTGTAAAAAGTCTACTTGGAAGAAATGTCCCATCTTTCCTCATCTTTTGTGGCGTTGAGCAAAGCACCAAGCTTAAAACTCCCTGGAAAACTGCCCTTAATAGTGTGTCAAAAAGGGAGGGTCTGCTTGCTGTGCAGACTGTTGTTGGTAAATGCAGAACTCAGTCTCTTTTTATGCTATGTCCGTGAAAATGCTTAACTTTTCCATATAAAACATGTTCCGCTTTTTACAGAAATTGCAAAAAGTACCAATCAGAGATACATACATTTGTATAAATTATCTGTATAAATCCTCAATTTTCATTTAACTACTTTGATCAAAACAAAGGAGAGGTGAGTTATTTGTGTTGTAGTTACAGTACATGGCTGGCAACATTTAAACTGTTTTGGGTTTTTTTACAAAGCAGATCTGGACACAAACAGTTCTGTCATTATTATTCTCAAGGCATTCAATCAATTGCAACTGGACTGTTTAGTTTGTCTCGACGAGATCGATTAGATCTGACCAATTAAAGTTTATGAGCATGTACTGATTAAGCCCACTTGGCTGAGAGGGGAAATGTCTTTTAAGAATACAATGACCTGGATGAATGAGGCCATCCATAGACAGTTCTGTCATTGTCGTGATGCTATTGTGTAGTAATTTGTCATGAAGTAAAGATAGAGGCAAAACGGCCAAATTGGGCAGTTAAAATACTAAGAGTTGAAGCAAATATTATTTGACCATTTTTTGAGGTTCTTAAAATCAAATGGTGAGTTACTGGTAGCTCAAAAGTCAACACTTGGAGAAACCAGGGGCCTCATGTAATAAGCTTGCTTACGCACAAAAACCTGCCATACGCCCTTTTTCATAGCAAAGTCGAGATGCATCAAGACTGAACTTGACGTGGAAATGTGCGCTGCCTCAAGCCAACTTCATACTTCACGTAGGCACATTTCTACAGGCGGTGGGTACTTTGGCGACACAGAGAGGTGGTCGTTCGGGCTTTGCCAACATTTGATTTCAACAATGTAAAAACAATTTTTTTTTGCCAATGCCTTTCATGCCATCCATCTATCCATTTTCTACCGCTTATTCCCTTTGGGGTCGCGGGGGGCGCTGGAGCCTATCTCAGCTACAATCGGGCGGAAGGCGGGGTACACCCTGGACAAGTCGCCACCTCATCGCAGGGCCAACACAGATAGACAGACAACATTCACACTCACATCCACACACTAGGGCCAATTTAGTGTTGCCAATCAACTTATCCCCAGGTGCATGTCTTTGGAGCTTCATATTAAAATTAATATTTGTGAGGACGGCCCCGTCATTCTGACCGTAAAGCAGAGCTTAGCAAACCCATTGCCGGGTAAAGTGAAGGGTGTAACCCCCGACGAAACAATCGGCCCGAGAGGGAACATATACCCTGTGCTCTTTGTCTACGGTCTGCATGGGAGCCGAACAGCAGGACAGGTGTAACAACAACATTATTACCCGTCACTCTTTATAACTCCTTGTGCAGATTTGAATGCTTATTATTTAAATGTTTCCCTAATTTTGAAGCAAAGTGGTAATACTAATTGCCACATTTGGAGAGGCGTGTTTTAAAGCAACACTTGCAGCATGGCGCCTCCCTGTTTAAAGTGTCACCATTATTGTTAGTTTTGAAGCCCAAATACCTTCATATTGCACTTCACACACCCTCTTTATTAACCAGTAGAATTGTAGTTTTTTGCCATTCTTCCTCTCCAAGATATTATTGCTTGTATGCACTTTGTGTGTGCGTTTTGACACACTCAACATCATGCGTCTCGCTCTGTAGTCACCACCGCACAGCAGTATAAACGGTACTGGTATTTTTCAAAGATAGTATAGTACCGTTTTCAATTGATTAGTACCACGCTACTTTATTAGTACCGGTATAGCGTACAACCCTAGTCTCTTCATTTGACCAGGATCTTCATCCTTAACACTAAATAAACTTTGACATTTAAAGTACATAAACACTATCAAACACACATCGTATATCCACTGCACATTACTCTTGTTTGAGCAGCAACTTTGATCAGATACAGACCTGTTTTCATTTTTCATTCCTCCGCTTTTGTCCTTCACCCCCTTACCATAATGCATTTTCCCTCCCCTTCCATTCCGTTCCAGTGCTCAACTTTGTTCTCTTTGTTCTCCGTCTTCATCCCTTCTGTCCATTTTTTTCCTCCTTTTTTTTCAGAATCTCATATCACAACGCCCGTAATCCTTTCCAGTCTCCAAGGGTTGGACAAGAGCTAAAGTGATTTAATAAAATAACCTAGAATAAGCCTTTATTGGTCCTGCAATTGGGCAAAATTATTGTGCAAAGTTTACAATAGCAGCATGCAATTAAGAAATTAAAAATCTGCACCTGGCAGTGTACAGTGCATCCGGAAAGTATTCACAACGCTTCACTTGTTCCACATGTTGTTATGTTACAGTCTCATTCCACAATGGAATACATCTAGTTTTGTCTTCAAAATATTACACACAATACCCCATAATGACTATGTGAAAAGTTTATTGATTTATTTTTATTTTGCAAATTTAAAAGAAATTAAAAAAAGAAACACATGTACATAAATATTCACAGCATTTGCGCAATACTTTGTTGATGCACCTTTGGCAGCAATTACAGCTTAAAGTCCTTATGAATACGATGTCACAAGCTTGGCACACCTATCTTAGGGCAGTTTCACCCATTCCTCTTTGCAGCACCTCTCAAGCTCCATCAGATTGTCTGGAAAGCGTTGGTTTTCAGCCAGGATGTCTCTGTACATTGTTGCACTCATCTTTCCCTCTATCCTGACTAAAAACATCCCCACAGCATGATGCTGCCACCACCATGCTTCACTGTAGGGATGGTATTGGCCTGCTGATGAGCAGTGCCTGGTTTCCTACAAACATGATGCCTGACTCTCACGCCGAAGAGTTCAATCTTTGCCCCACAGACCAGTGAATTATATTTTTCATGGTCTGAGAAACTTTCAGGTGCATGTTGGTAAACTTTTTACTAAGAAATGGCTTCCGTTTGGCCACTCTTCCATACAAGCCTGACTGGTGGATTGCACAGGTGTTTATCCTTCTGGAAGGTTCTCCTCTCTCCACAGAGGAATGCTGTAGCTCTGATAGAATGACAATCGGGTTCTTAGTCACCTCCCTGACGAGACTAAGATGAATGCAGCAATCATCCGGGATGAAAACCAACGCTTCCCAGGCTATCTGATGAGTTTGAGAAGTGCTGCAAAGAGGAATGGGCAAATAGGAATGAGCGAAACCGCACGAAGGTAGAAGAGCGAAAGACTTGATGCTGTAATTGCTGCCGAAGGTACTGAGCAAAGACTGTGAATACCTACGTACATGTGATTTTTTTTTTTCAATAAATATGCTGATTTTTTTTCTGAAAACCTTTTCACATTGTCATAATCAGGTATTTTGTGTTGAATTTTGAGGGCACATTTTTTTTTCCATTTTGTAATAAAGCTGTAACATAACAAAATGTAGCAAAATTGAAGTGCTGTGAATACTTTCCGGATGCACTGTAAATGTCCACTGAACGCATACTTGCCAACCCTCACGGATTTTCCGGGAGACTCCCGAAATTCAACGCCTCTCCCGAAAACCACCCGGGACAAATTTTCTCCCGAAAATCTCCCGAAATTCAGGCGGACCTGAGTGACGTGTCGACAGCCTGTTTTCACGTCCGCTTTCCCACAATATAAACAGCGTGCCTGCTCAATGACGTTATAACTGCGAGTTCTTGGTTTCTTATGTGGGTTTATTGTTAGGCAGTTTCATTAACGTCCTCCCAGCGCGGCAACAACACACAACAACAGCAGTCACGTTTTCGACTACCGCAAAGCAGTTCGTCTGCCGTAAACAGCAATGTTGTGACACTCTTAAACAGGACAATACTGCCATCTACTGTACATGCATATGTGACAATAACATCTACAGCTTTTAGAGAGTGCAGTGCACAACTGCGCACACAACAAAGAGACAAAGCAGAATGCATCATCAGAGAGGGTGTTCAGCATGGTTAGAAAAATAGTGACAGAGGATAGAATAGAATTCAAAGCTTAACTCAACAATGAGTAGATGAGTGTTATGTGTGTGTATATGTGTAAATAAATGAACACTGAAATTCAAGTATTTCTCTTATATATATATATATATATATATATATATATATATATATATATATATATATATATATATATATATGTATGTGTGGGGAAAAAAATCACAAGACTATTTCATCTCTACAGGCCTGTTTCATGAGGGGGGTACCCTCAATCGTCAGGAGACGATTGATGTGTTTTCCCCACACATACATATATTGCGCTCTACTACGGTATCGAGCACTATTTTTTGGATAACCTTATTAAGACATATATATATATATATATATATATATATATATATATATATATATATATATATATATATATATATATATATAAATATATGAAATACTTGACTTGGTGAATTATAGCTGTAAATATACTCCTCCCCTCTTAACCACGCCTACAACCACGCCCCCGCCCCCCCACCACCACCACCTCCCGAAAACGGAGGTTTCAAGATTGGCAAGTATGACTGAACGTGAATAATAAATACAATATGCTTATGATATCAAGGCCATTGTTTTACACTGGGATGCATGTTTGGGCACCTCATGATTAGATTGTGATTCAAGGGCTACGATTTGTTTATGAATACATTATTCAAGCACCTTTAATTTATGTATATGTAGGTAAGGCTCGTCTATTGGCTGTTGACATACTGTATGCAATAACGTATTAAGTCATTTGCAGATGCAATCAAGCATAGCAAATATATATATAAACAAAAGACTCGACTATAGCAACCTGCTAAACAACACGCCTATGTGGAAAGTAGGAATCCTTGTTGTTTTATTTCTCATGCTTTTTAAAACTATGAAATACCCACCCACCTTTCCCACGGTTGCCGTAAGCACAAAGCTCAAAGAGGTGTGCCATATGCTGTGTGGATATTATTCTCTTCAATGATTTATTAGACTACTTGCTAAATGTGTCTTCTTAGCTAGTTACGCCCTGCTGTAACATGGTTCCAGTTAGACTTCTTTTGAAGCGTACAAAGCATTTATTTTGTTGTTTCACTACTTCAGATTCAAGTAAGCCTTGCGGTGAAAGGGGAACTGCATTTTTGGGGGAATTCTGCCTGTTGTTCACAATCATTATGAAAGACATGACGATGGATGGATTTTATTTTAATGCATTCCAAATAATAAATAAACGTAAATAAAAGTCCGCTTACAGCGGAGCCAATAGGCGCTCCACTATTTCGCCCATAAAATCCGATAAATAACCATTCAAAAAGCGGCAACAGTACTCAGTTTACATTTCGGGATTTGAATATTAACCAAGTATTAGTGATAGTGTTATTATAAGTCCTAACGCCCTACTTGTAGCAGCGACATGATCACTTCCGTGTGTCCCTATGTTTACATCATCCAGTGGTCTGCTGTTTCCTCGCTTCCCTGCTCGCTGTAAATTTATTGTACATCATAAATCATGCCTTTTACCTGAAAAGTAGATAGCGGAGGATAAAATCCGACAAATTGGGACACTTTTGACAGCCATTAAGGACCTGGAACTGGTGAGAACAACATGAAAAGCGCTTGTTCCCACCCTCCAACCCCGTTTCTCGTTGACATTTTTCATCTAAATGGGAATATATGACCAACCTCGCACTCGGCGTCATAATGACAGAAGACCTTGTACAGTAAGTGATGTTTTATTATGTTTATTGGCTCTCATAAAGTCGGCAGTGAGTCATAATCATCGATGAAGAAAAAAAATAAAAAGCAAACGTGATGCGTTTTTTAAATTAATGCGCTGCAAATTGCTGAAAATTATCAAAATACATAAATATTCAATCTTAATATAAATGTGCCCGATACTACCTTACATATATATTTACATCATGTATATAAAACCCGAATGGAGGTGTTTGGATGTTTTAGGGGTTCTACAGGCAGAATTGTACGACTCACATAGGCTCGATTGTAATCGGACTTTCCATCGAATGTATTTAATATTTAGAATGCATCAAAACAAATCCATCCGTCTTAATGTCTTTCGTAATGATTGTGAACGATACCAAAAAAGTGCAGTTCCCCTTTAACATGACTTCTCGTCTCTACCTGTTGTGTTGTGCTCTCTGTGTCCGCGTTAGTTCCAATTCTAATTACTTTATTTACTTAATATTAATATTTGGAAGTTCGTCCATTGATTCAGTATCACCCATGTCCCAACATTAGTGCATTTAAGAATCGAGAATTTCCCCTACCAAAACAGTGCAAAAGGTAAGGTTGTATTTTTGCTTTATTCCTGTGAAAAATCCTGCGTATGACTGGAGCATTAAGGAGTGGGACTATCCAGGACTAGTTACAGTGTGCTCAAACAACCACCAGGTGGCTTACGTGAGCAAATAATACTGTATCATATTTTTCTCTTTCGGACTTATCAGGTCGGTAGTGAAATCATCATGCATTCTTCACTGACACTTAGGCCATGTCCACACAGACACGGAGAGTTTCAAAAAGTCATAATTAAGGTTAAAATGATCTCCATCCACATAAGTGTGTCAACACTGTCTATGTTTACACACAAATGCATACACTTGCTGGACATTTTGACCATCAGAAGCCTGAAAAAAAAGCAGCTAACATAGTGGCATTACACCTCTATTATGTTTTTCTTGATGTACTAGACGTACAATGACATGTACATTATCTTTAAAACCAGCCTGCACATAGACAGAGCTTTAAAGTGAAGGATGAGGCAAACTACAACCTTCCCTACTGTACGTACAGTACACACAATGCTTACACAACCTGAAAGGGATCATATTATGATTTTTTTTTTTCATTTTGTGGGCAGTCTTATTGCAGTGCCAACGACCTCCTCCAGGCCAAGCCCCCTTCAACTGCATCTTTCCCCCGTCAGCCACGTTGTACTTTTTAGCACTTCCATATGGAGTCTACTGACCGATATAAGTTAGAACTATATGCTACTTTTTTATTAGAAATGGCAACAGCGGAGGATTTTAGCAGGCATGTGCATGCATGAGCCAGTCTGCCCCACAACAAGAGGCTAGAGAAAAATAGGGAACTTATTGACTACAACTTTGGACTACAACTAGGGATGTCCGATAATATTGGCAGTCCGATATTATCGGCCGATAAATGCTTTAAAATGTAATATCGGAAATTATTGGTATCGGTAATTTTATGACTTTTTGAAACGCCGCTGTGTACACGGACGTAGGGAGAAGTACAGAGCGCCAATAAACCTTAAAGGCACTTCCTTTGCGTGCCGGCCCAGTCACATAATACCTACGGCTTTTCACACACACAAGTGAATGCAAGGCATACTCGGTCAACAGCCATACATGTCACACTGAGGGTGGCCGTATAAACAACTTTAACACTGTTACAAATATGCGCCACACTGTGAACCCACACCAAACAAGAATGACAAACACATTTCGGGTGAACATCCGCACCGTAACACAACAGAACAAATACCCAGAACCCCTTGCAGCACTAACTCTTCCGGGACGCTACCCCCTACCCCCCATCTCAACCCCGCCCACCTCAACCTCCTCATGCTCTCTCAGGGAGAGCATGTCCCAAATTCCAAGCTGCTGTTTTGAGGCATGTTAAAAAAAATAATGCACTTTGTGACTTCAATAATAAATATGGCAGTGCCATGTTGGCATTTTTTTCCATAACTTGAGTTGATTTATTTTGGAAAACCTTGTTACATTGTTTAATGCATCCAGCGGGGCATCACAACAAAATTAGGCATAATAATGTGTTAATTCCATGACTGTATATATCGGTACGGTTGATATCGGAATCGGTAATTAAGAGTTGGACAATATCGGAATATCGGATATCGGCAAAAAAGCCATTATCGGACATCTCTAACTACAACTGAATAAGAATGGCAGTTATATAGAATAGGATAGGATAGACTTTATTCAGTTGCAGTGCAGATTTAAAAGGTCCACAAAAACGTAAAACACATGCAAATAAGGGGGAAACACTAAAGAACACAAATGACATAAGAACAATTAAAAGATATAAATAGATACAGTATATGGCATATACTTTATGGATATATTCGCTGAAAATATGTACCGGTAATTGAAGTTTTAAATTCCTAACGCCTCTTTCGGAAAGAGGCATAAATGTTTTATTAATATCTCCGCCACGCCTTCATGGTTTGATTCAAATTTTCGGCAGTTATGAGGACCCCAAATACAGGTGCCAACAGGTAAGAACAGTTGGTTTTGCATAATATGACCCCTTTAACATATGTGTGTATCAGTGCTGTTGTTTTGTACTACATGATCTTATCTCAGCTGTACTTTGAGCTCATGTTGGTACATAATGAACATTTTAATTGTCAGCATCAGGATACACTATAGGGATGAGAGCCACTATCTTAATGTGCCGTACGAAGTGCTGTAACTTGCATTTACATGTCAATCAATCAATCAATCAAAGTTTATTTATATAGCCCTTAATCACAAGTGTCTCAAAGGGCTGCGCAAGCCACCACAACATTCTCCTGCTCAGATCCCACATCAGGGCAAGAAAAAACTCAACCCATTGGGATACAATGAGAAACCTTGGAGGTGACTGGTGCAATGGATGAGGTATCTATTTCTTCAAAGTGAAGAATATCACTTCCTCCCATGCACTGTTTAGTCAATAGTACAGTGGAAATAGACAAGACCTTGGGCTAATGCATTACGGTTGAACCCAAACTGGGTATGCATGTAGTACAGACCTCACTCTCTCAAGTGTCAGTGGCAAGCTTTAAATCACAAGCTGTATTTCTTTGAGAGAGTCCGAGAGACACGTTGGCCTTGAAGGCAACATAAAGAGTTATGGGTGTGCGTAAGAAAGTGTGAGAGAGGAGAAGACAAAGCTGAGGTCAGAAGTTAGAGATGTTGCTGTTTAACACACCAACGCACTATTGCGGCTAAGATTAATGACCGTGTGTGCTTCTGAATGCGCCCACAGTTTGGATAGGAGCTCCTCGGGTATCTGCACAATAATTAATCACAGAAACCGAAACAGACACACACACAACACCTTGTCTCTCTGCCTTCCTACGGCCTCTCTTGCTGTTTTAAAGCCTCACCTGCCGCGATAGAAGGCCGACAGAATCAGAACGAGTGGAGGAGGTGGGTAGAGATGTGGTTTTAGAGTGGAACATAAAACAACAAATGCATCACCTGCAGCAATTTAGTAGTGTTTCGTCAAGAAATAAAAATCTATTTTTTTGTCAAAATGCATCATAATAAAAACAATAATATTTAAAAAATGGCTAGTTGATAGTCCAACTTATAATGACTGGTATACACAAGCTATGAAAATGATATCAGTAGAAAAAACTGTTCTTAAATTAGATACTACTGTAATGAGTCATATCATGAAATATGGAATCCATTATGTGAACTTGTTTGAACTATTAAATAAACTCAAAATAGGACTTCTCCTTCGTTGTGATGAATAATGATTAAATTGTGATTTGTCAAGTTTCTCTTTTCAACATGTTCGAAAATGAGTACCGGTAGTAAGAAGCAGAGTTTATTTATTCCTACCCTTTTTCAATTTCACAGCAATTAGTAACACATTTATTCACTTCTTGTTATCAACTCGTACACAATTTACTCCATAAATAATACAATTCTAAAAAAAAAATTTAATGAATAAATAAATAGTAAAATAAGGTATGTTAATGTTATTAGTTTATTTCGAACAACACAGCCTGTTGCACCCTTGCTTTTATTTTGGTAGCGCTTCCTGTTTGTTTTTCGTCGACGCCATCTGCTCCACATGCGTCATGACATTTTTGCTGATGTCCAGCATTCCGTTTTTGTTTCCTTTATAGCAGGGGTCGGGAACCTTTTTGGCTGAGAGAGCCATGAAAGCCAAATATTTTAACATTTATTTCCGTGAGAGCCATATAATATTCTTAAACACTGAATACAACTAAATGCGTGCATTTTTAAGTAAGACCAACATTTTTAGAGTACCGTATTTTTCGGACTATAAGTCGCAGTTTTTTTCATAGTTTGGCCGGTTTGGAGCGACTTATGTGTGAAATTATTAACACATTACCGTAAAATATCAAATAATATTATTTAGCTCATTCACGTAAGAGACTAGACGTATAAGAT
>NC_084561.2:23443823-23453823 GCF_033978685.3 Nerophis lumbriciformis | reverse complement strand
ATATATATATATATATATATATATATATATATATATATATATATATATATATACAGTATATGCCTCAATTATAGCCAATTCTGTCGTATTACAGATACAATTTGATACAAGTGTTTCATAATATGGCACAGGTTTTTCCATACTTTAATTTAAATATTAAAATCCCTCATGCGAGCCACCATAAGGTAGCCATCTTAAAAAGAGTAAACAGAGCCATCTAGATATTCTTTTTTTTTAATTGTGCAGTGGGAAAATGTGTGCATCATGCATGATTGAACATGTGGCACTGTCTATCACTGAGGGCCTGATTTACGAAGATCCAAATACCATGCGGTAAACAGCGTGTGCAATCTATAAAGTAGCACATACTATTAGTGGGCGTGTTGCGTGTGATTTACTAACACTGCGTGTGCAATTTAAAAAGTGGTGCAGACCGAGGATTTTGCGTGTACTGCACTTACTCCATTCAAGATGTGAAAAAGCATACTTAAAGAAGTATTTTCCATAGAATAAATATTTTATATATATTGAAAAAAACAAATCCCATCAAAAGAAATACTAAAGGACAGCAAAACGCATCAATTGAGTTAGTTTTAATCAGCCCCTTAAGTCATCTATCAGCAATACATTTATAAAATGATGTTGCTGAATAGACGATACGTCTAATATTTTTGATTTCTGACCGTCCAAAATGTTGACACACACACATATGACTTCGGATTCTCATCGTGTCTGTTTGTGCAGCACAAGCACTGATCCTGCAGCCGTGTGTGTAACTGTCAGTTTGCACATCCTTGCTAAATAAAACGCAAAATAGTGCTCGCAAAACAGTGATGAGTGTTGATGAATCACATTGCATGTGCTAAATAATTATATATGCATCTTCTCCTCCCAGTGTTATAAGCATTTTAATAATCAGGATATATTTAGGATAATAATGAAGACATAGGCGCAAAATGGATTGCACACCTTATTCTGCTCACTTAACAGACGCAATCCACTTTACATACATTTAGTTGATCAGCTTTGCATGTGCTATCAGCTTTGCAATTATTTTAGTACAGTAGAGTGTATTGCAAGACGTTTCATACAGGAGATATATTATAATAATATATTTTCTTTATGAAAAAACTAACAACATTAATGCCAGCAAACACCAAAATTAATTAATGTAATTTGTTTTGATTATCTTCTTAATTAAGTAATCCAGCAGCTATAAAATTGCTAAATTATATTGCAAAATAGGTATGTCTAATATTTCTATTTTTGACAGTCCAAATACGTTGACGAGCAGAGACAGAATGTTCTCTATCTCTCTCTCTCACCCCCCCCCCCCTCTCTCTCTTTCTTTCTGTCTTTCTTTCTCACTCTTTCCCTCTCTCTCTCTCGCTTTCTCTCTTTCCTTGTCTGTCTGTCTTTGCAATGCAATCGCCTTCTTTCTCACAGCCATTTCTGCGAAACTGTGCCAGTTTGTACGAACATTTCAGGCATGTTAAATATAGATACAAAACAGCGTCCGCAGAACTGATTTAGTCTTGATAAATCACATTGCCCGTTGCAAAATTTGGCCCTTGCAATCAAAACATTTTGGCACTTCTGCATTTAGAAAGATGGAGAAAAACTAAAATGTTCCCATACAGTTTAAGTGATTATTTAGTGGCTGCGTTTGGATGTCAGTTACATTCAACTGTAAACATAAATAAAAACAAATTGTAAATAAAATATTACCACTTGAGACATGACAGTAATCATTTTAAAGTTCAGAATTCAGTCGATTGTGTGGAATTTAAGCAACTGACAGAAAATAAAAGTGCAGCAACATGCAGAGGTGTGGTGATCAGTAGAGGTGGGGTAAATAATCGATTTTTAGATGCATCCCAATTCGGACATGGACGATTATAACATCGATTAGTAAATGACAATAATTGATAATAGATGTATTTATTGTAAATAAAGTACTGCAGCCAGTTCTAAAATGTGGCTGACTGCAGCGAGCCACCTCTCTGAGAGACCCGACTAACTCCTTTATCATAGGGCACTTATGTTCCACTTTTGCACACATTTCCATTAATTTAATAAATGTGATGGGAATTTCTTATTACAAATGCAGTGTTTTTAAAAGTTGCAAGTGAAAAACGCTTATTAAGTGAAACGAAAATAAATGAAAAATGAAAATACCGTATTTTTCGGACTATAAGTCACTCCGGAGTATAAGTCGCACCGGCCGAAAATGCATAATAAAGAAGGAAAAAAAACATATATAAGTCGCACTGGAGTATAAGTCGCATTTTTTGGGGAAATTTATTTGATAAAACCCAACACCAAGAATAGACATTTGAAAGACAAAATAAGGCTGAATAAGTGTACGTTATATGAGGCATAAATAACCAACTGAGAACGTGCCTGGTTTGTTAACGTAACATATTATGGTAAGATTATGCTATACGTTTACCAAACAATCTGTCACTCCTAATCGCTAAATCCCATGAAATCTTATACGTCTAGTCTCTTACGTGAATGAGCTAAATAATATTATTTGATATTTTACGGTAATGTGCAAATAATTTCACACATAAGTCGCTCCTGAGTATAAGTCGCACCCCGGCCAAACTATGAAAAAAAACTGCGACTTATAGTCCGAAAAATACGGTACATAAATCAAAGATGCATCAATAATCGATTTTTAATCTAATTGTAGCTCCTGAATCGTAATTGTAATCAAATCGAAAGATTTCCACCATTGAAAAAATAGTAATATTAACATTTTGAGTTATCAGTTGAAGATTTGTGTATTTGTAATTATGGTGGTGGAGGAGGCTGGGGATTGATGGCTGTTTATTTGTACAGTGCGCTATATCCACTGCATGAGGAAGCGCTTATTGATATTGACCTCTGCTGATTGAGCTCTACATTCGGTCTGAGATTGCATCAATTTGCCCAATGACCAGTCTGTGGGTTTGCAGTAAAGTAATGAAAATGGCACAAAAGGACGTAACATCACTCCTAGCTGGGTAAAAGTGATAAAAGACAGGAAGGAACACATCTCAAAGGTTATTTGAGTGTGTACTGGTTAAGCAAAGGTGGACAGAGTTCGTAAACACCACAAGCAGCATTAGTTCATTCATTAAAGCTTTCTCAGGTTATGATGAAAACATGCATTATTCACACATCTTGGTCAAGGTCCCCCAAACAACTCAATAGAGTTGCTCAGACACCAAATAACAGAACAATGTTGGACATTTATCAGATTCAAACACAGACAACATGTTCTGCAGAAAGCAGTGAATCTGGACTGAGGCAACATTGTGTGTAGTATAATGTAGCATATGTACTTACCTGTGCGCAGCGGATGTTGTTCTCACACCAAACCAAAACTTGGTCACTCTGGGGGGGAAAACAAATTGAATTTGATTTAACAGGGGTAAATAAAGAATTTGCCAACATTCCTATCAGTGGTGATTGTAGCTATGGGCGCTATTCTCAAGGGGGCGCCGCAAGGATGAGGGGGAAAAATACCATTTTTATTTGTGCACAGCCCTCATGTTCTCATCAGATCATGACACACTTGTGTGTCTGGACCATAGGGCAACATAGAGTCTCCGACAGGGCTTGGAAGTGTGACATCGTAAACGCAATGCATTGTGGGTCTTTCTGGCCGCGTATTTACATGGCTGAATGCAAGACTCTTTCCTAAATTGTTGTCATGATCGCTTCAGGAAAAAACAACTATTTGGTGAGTTTTCTCATTTCTAGCGTGAAAGTAAAGCCAAGGACCTCGGTTAAGTAAGCTAATACATAGACGGCGAATAGCCTGGATAGCAGCTGTGAGACGATCAAACATGACTTTTAACGCCAACACCTGGTACATGTTGGTGTGTTCACAGCATTTTCAGACTGGTAGGTTTGAATCAAAGCCTATTTCATTAAGTTTCACATGTACCATTTAGTAGGCTGTTAGCGTTAGCCAAGATAGTTGCGGGCGACAAACAACATACAATATTTTGAAAAAAAAGCTTGTTGTCTGTTTATTTTTAGTCATGGGTAAGCACAAAAATGAATGAGTATTATTTTCGGAAAAATAGCCCAGTGATCAATGTATTCAAAAGTAATAATAGGGCTTGTTTTTTTCAGGGAAACCTGCTTATGAATTGAGGCTGAGCAGTGGGCACCCTCACTCCGTCTCCTACACATAAGAGATGAAAGCTGGAGATTACGCGTAATTTGAAGAGAGTACAATGAGCCTTAACAGACTTTTCATTCTGAAATTCTTTACCGGGGTAAAAACTGACTTTGTTGACGAGATATAGACAAGTTTGGCTTCGACAATGGTGGCAGCTTACTTAAATCTCTTGTCCATTGAACGTGCGCATATGGATCATTTCCACCGATGCTACTTATTTTTTCGAGGTCGCGAGCCTTTGGAATAGTGTACAGTAGTGTTGTCCCGATACCAATATTTTGGTACCAGTACCAAAATTATTTCGATACTTTTCGGTACATTTCTAAATAAAGGGGACCACAAAAAATTGCATTATTGGCTTTATTTTAACAACAAAACTTAGGGTACATTAAACATATGTTTCTTATTGAAAGTTTGTCCTTAAATAAAACAGTGAACATACAAGACAACTTGTCTTTTATTCGTAAGTAAGCAAACAAAGGCTCCTAATTTAGCTGCTGATGTATGCAGTAACATATTGTGTCATTTTCCATTCTATTATGTTGTCAACATTATTAAGGACAAGTGGTAGAAAATGAATGATTAATCTACTTGTTGATTTACTGTTAATATCTGCTTACTTTCTCTTTCAACATGTTCTATCTACACTTCTGTTCAAATGTAATAATCACTTATTCTTCTGTTGTTTGATACTTTACATTAGTTTTGGGTGATACCACAAATTTGGGTATCAATCCGATACAAAGTCGTTACAGGATCATACATTGGTCAAATTCAAAGTCATCAAGTGTCCAGGGACATATTTCCTGAGTTTATAAACATAATATACATAAAAAAACCCGAAAGAATACGTTGTGATGCCAAAAAATATTATCGTAATCATAGTAGTATCGACTCGATACGCTCATGGGGGGCGGCGGACCGGTACTTTTCAGAGGCGGTATAGTACTGAATATGATTCATTAGTATCGCGGTACTACACTAATACCGGTATACCGTACAACCCTAGTGTACAGTTTGTCTTGCTACAGTTCTGTGATTTTATTTTTGTACGATTCATTTTAATCCAGTTAATCCAGGTGTACCGCAGGTACAGTACAGGCATGTAAACAAAAACTTTGGCCAACAAAAATGGATACACAATGCATTGCAAAATCCCCTTTTGAGCCCTTTACATTGTGGCAAGCTTGTGTCGCACAGGTAATGTTCTAAGGCAAACTTGAACTTCAATTAACAAATTGCTTTTTGATTTGCTAATAGCTTTGAAAACACTCACCCGCACAACACAAAAGAACAGTGAATGACACACTGAACCTAAAACCGCCACTGACGCTGAGAAATTACGTATAGCTGCTTTTCCTCTCTTGAATTTTCCCTTCATCTTCTGAAAGACGAATATTTCAAAAGCTGAGGAAAAAAAAGTGTTGGTCCTTCCCACCAAGTCACACATTTTGGTCTTATGCTTGATTTATGCTAGTCTCGCAGCATTTAGACAATTATGGGTGACAGATTTTGTCTATGTAATTTACAGGGAGAATGAGAGCAAAAATACTGCTACTAAAAAACCAAAATTACATTAAATGCACCATCAGGCAGACAGACACACTAAGCTGTTATGCTCCGGGTGCAAAATAAATGAGTGAAGACACGGTTTGTGGTCAGACGCTGTCACTTGGTAGGCATTATTCTTCAGTATGTATGTATGTGTGTGTACTACTGTTGCTTGGTGAGTCAAGTCACCCATCAATGTGGCTGCCACAACATAGAAGCTCTGTGACGGAGTGTGGTACTGTATCATCACATGGCCACAGAAACACAATCACAGATACAAATATGTCTTGTTAAAACCTATACACCAGCCATGCACAGTAATTATTAACATATAAATGATTCCCGGGCGCGGCCACCGCTGCTGCTCACTGCTCCCCTCACCTCCCAGGGGGTGATCAAGGGTGATGGGTCAAATGCAGAGAATAATTTCGCCACAACTAGTGTGTGTGTGACAAGCATGAGTACTTTAACTTTTTTAACTTTATATGGGATGGATGGATGCCTTTGAAGTCATAGTTCTGAAAGATGCATTTATTTTAAGAGCCACCGGGGGGAGACTCCAGTTGATGCACGAAAAGATGACAGACACAGCATGCACAGAGTTCTCGCCTACTTTCTTCCTAAACATTAAACTTGATTGTAGATTTTGGTGTGTGTGTGTGTCAGTACTTATTGAGCACATTCAACAATAATAAATAGAGATGTCTGATAATGGCTTTTTTGCCGATATCCGATATTCCGATATTGTCCAACTCTTAATTACCGATTCCGATATCAACCGATACCAATATATGCAGTCGTGGAATTAACACATTATTATGCCTAATTTTGTTGTGATGCCCCGCTGGATGCATTAAACAATGTAACAAGGTTTTCCAAAATAAATGGGTGGGCAGTGTTGGGGGGGGCGGGGTTGAGGTGGGGGGGGTGAATGTAGCGGGGGGTGTATATTGTAGCGTCCCGGAAGAGTTAGTGCTGCAAGGGGTTCTAGGTATTTGTTCTGTTGTGTTTATGTTGTGTTACGGTGCGGATGTTCTCCCGAAATGTGTTTGTCATTCTTGTTTGGTGTGGGTTCACAGTCATTTGTAACAGTGTTAAAGTTGTTTATATGGCCACCCTCAGTGTGACCTGTATGGCTGTTGACTAAGTATGCGTTGTATTACCTTGTGTGTGTGAAAGGCCGTCGATATTATGTGACTGGGCCGGCACGCAAAGGAAGTGTCTTTAAGGTTTATTGGCGCTCTGTACTTCTCCCTACGTCCGTGTACACAGCGGCATTTTAAAAAGTCATACATTTTACTTTTTGAAACCGATACCGATACTTTTGAAACCGATACCGATAATTTCCGATATTACATTTTAAAGCATTTATCGGCCGATAATATCGGCAGTCCGATATCATCGGACATCCCTAATAATACCTGTAATAATTTGGGTCTAAATAACCGTGATATAAAACGTTCAAACCGTGGTGATCTTTTACAAAGCAAACATTTTAGCTGATGGATTCTGCCAATGCGGGGGTCAGCAACCTGCAGCTCTAGATCCACATGCGGCTCCATGGACCTTTTTCAAAGTAATATCAACTTTGGTACTGTTTTTTTTCCGTATACATTAAGACACTAAAACATTAAATTACAAACAACAACAAAACATTAAAACAACAATATTTTACTGTAAAAAAAACTAGCAGCTCTGTTGCTTGAATTTTACCGCTAAAAACAGTGGTATTGTTTTTCCATTCCATTTATTAAAAATGTTTATACGTTGTAAAAAAAACAACACTGCTTTTACTGTAAAATTCTGGTGACTGAGCTAGTTTTTAAATTTAAATTAAATTTGTTTTATTGCAGCTTATGTAAAAAATATATTGTTAATATATTATGTATATACATGTATATTCATATATTACTCACTGTTAAAAGCGGCCCTCTGAGGGTAACCATATACCGGTATATATATGGTATAGGCGGACTAGAGCGACTCCCATTGACTCCATTATTAGCTGACTTTTGCTAACATTTAATTATGATTTAGAATGCATAAAAATTAAAAACATGTGTTCTTGTCTTAAATAGGAATTGTGAATGATAGGCAGAATAAAAATTTAAAAAGTGCAATTCCCCTTTAAGACCAGAAAAATCCCTTTTTGGAGACGTTAATGAATATGTTGTCACCTTTCTTACGGTCCCTGCATTTTTCATAGAAACATTATATTGTACGTTGATTGTTTTTGTTTGGATAGTGCTGTTGAGTATTAATAACAGGCATGTTGGGTGTAAAATTTAAACTCAGTCTTGCATGTTTTTTTTTATATTACTGAATGTGGCAGCCTTCCCTAGAAAATGCTTTGTCACCACAATTGTGAAGTCGCCATCCGGCATCAAAACAAGTCGAGTAATGTGTACACAAATTGTGCGGCTGTCTGTTGCTATGTGTGTTTTCCTCCAGAGTATTGGCCTCCTCTTGTGTGCATGTGTGTGTTTCAGAGGAAGAGTGAGAGAGAAAAGCCCTCTTAATGACAATAAAACCCTCTCCCATGTTAACCGAATCTATTCTCAATGAAGCTGAATCTCTGTTTCCAGTAGCACCTATACCGTCTCTGGTGAGATGAGGGTGAAAGGGTCAAATTTGGGTGTCAAAGGTTTATGACTGGTGTACTTTAACGGTAAAGAAAATACAATGTTACCACTATAACAAAATACAACTATTAGATTTCAGTGAAGTTGGAATTTGACTTGGACAAATGGGCAAGGTTATACAACTGGCGGCCTGGGAGCCAAATCCGGCTCGGGAATGACAACATACCAACCCCCGAGCTTAGTTCAAAACTTAGGAGACATTTTTGCAGAAAATGCCAAAAAAAAAACACTAAGTTGCTCCTGTTGTATAGAGGAACTTAGACCACACACTGGCAGACATTTTTACCTTGCTTGCAAATAGAGACGTAACGATATAAATATTTAAAATCACGGTTATCGCAATATCATTACTATTGCGGTACTTGCACACACAGCAATCTTTTGACCAAGTATTTTTTTAATAACAAAAGTAAATAGACACATTGTTCGAAAACCCACTATTTCACATGTTTTGTGTTTCTTATGCTTCACTGATCGTGTTTTAGTCTTAATATTTTATTTGTTTTAATGGTTAAGCTTTTTTGTTTTAAATATTTGTTTGTACGGTAGTACTTTAAGATTTATTAAAATGAAAAGTGCTTAAAATATCAAATCTAATTATTATTTTTTCTTTATTTCTGGCAGGCGTTGTGTCCTACTCTGTTTAGTGGTCCTTGAATGCTCTGTAAAAACACCCCTGTCTTTTTTCCTCTCAGTAAAGATTGATCACTCTGAGAGACAGTAAGACAATTGAATAGCTTAGTTGCTCAGACAGTGATGTGCTTATATATGTTTAGATTAGAGTAAGCAATTCCGTAATGGGGAAAGATGTTAATGTCTCTTGTTTCCATGTTAGCATTTAAGCTAGTGAGCTGGCGCCAGTCCGTCCGTGAGTTTATTAAAGTGCGGCTATCAAGCACGTTTTTTCAATCATTTTGATTTAAAACGGTAAAACTAGCCATCGGGAGTTTTACCGCGGTCATCATTACCTACTAGAAAACACTTGGGTCTAAACTTGTGATTTACATAACTTAGGCGGACCCTTTCAGTCTTTTCCTTTTTCAGCAGTGACACATTTTTTACATGTGATGTATGTAAACAATTTTCCTTTTTCTGAAGGATCATTATCTTTGCCAGAGGAGAAGTACACCTTCAAGATGAGGCAGCTCGCCCCAGTGAGCCCTGTGTACCCAATGCTGAAACATCCTTCCAAATCTACACCAACCAAGTGACTATCATTAGCAGTAGTAGCGCAGTGTTTAGGAGCTAGATTTCGTAGTTAGTTTCGTAGTTTTTCGCACACGTGTGTTTGAGGTGGCCAGAGTTTTAAAGGTCTGAATGGTAATGTTCTGTAGGCAGGTAAAGAGGTGGTCCGAGAAGGGTGCAGTGCTACCGGCTAAAGTTGGTGGCCCCCGGCTGACCTGGGTTCATTTGTGAAGTGCATAGTCCCTGGAAAACACAAACATTCCTTTCCTCACAATTATAGCATGTCAGTCACATTATGTGAATTTCCACGACTTTCCGCGTTTAATAGTGGACTCAGTTTTTATTGGCCAATTCTGTGATTTCACCCGCGATTTTGCCAATCATAAAGCTCTTTCAGTAGTTCAGAGTACAGTTCTTCTTGCTGTAATTATATATTGCTCCC